>NW_019213813.1:0-25667 GCF_002532875.2 Varroa jacobsoni | reverse complement strand
ATATACATGAAATAACCCAATTTAGGTTTGTCCATTTTCAGGCGACCATTCAGATTTACACTTATATTCAGATTCTTTTTGCACACATGACATTATTATTATTCGTTGGGGATAATGTGCTTTTTTTTTAAACATCCTTCCATGTGTAGTACCACAGATTTGTACCTATGTGATTTATTAGCATTCAGTAGATGTTGCTGAAGTTCTTTTTCTGGTAATTGTATCATCTGATGCTCCTAGGCGTGCAAACACGGCATGGTGAAACACCTCGACCAGCTGTTGTACTACGGCGCGGACATTAATGCGCGGAACGCTTCCGGCAATACGCCATTGCACGTATGCGCTGTCAACGATCAGGAAGAGTGTCTGAAGTGCCTCCTCAAGCGTGGCGCTGATACACAGGCGCTCAACTATGCCAATCAGACGCCATATCAGGTGGCAGTTATTGCAGGCAACCATAAGCTTGCTGATATGATTAACGCCCACAAGCCAGAACACGTTGGTAAGTTGATTTTCTGCCGAGAGTCAGGAAGATGAAAACTGGCCGAAATGGGAACGAAGACACAATATAAGCCTTTACAGCTAATACTGTAAATGGGTTTATCTACAAGAGAGTGCTCAATCGATTTTCATGCTTTTTTAGATCCAAAAAGAAAAAAACAATAACTATCTCCCATTCATATGAATTGAATCAACTGCTTTTCAACAGGAACGAAGTCTGGTAAAACGAATTTCACTTCCACGATATTGGAAAATAGCCAGTCAAGCTCAATGGTTTGCCTGATGAACATTGTACGGATCGTCATCGCAGTGAACTCAGTAACGCATTTAACCTCAATGGATTGAGCACCCTCGTCTGATAAACAAGCTAAAATCAAATCGAAGATCATCGTGCTTCTTGTAATCAGCTGATCAAATGAAAGAAGACTGAATCACCATTCCAAACATAGAAAACACCAAAAACAGACCGTTCGTTAATCTCCGGCTAGAGAAGCACCCCGAACTCGCATTGCTGTCCTTTGCCATAGTATTGAATTACTACTTTTTCAAATATCTACAATTTCATTCTGTTCATATTGTGTTGCTAAAAGCACGTAATTTGTTGTTTATACCAGTTACTACTTGACGTTTTTATCATCGAAACGAATGATGAATAATAACGTGTTGGCGTTTAGCAAAAAGCGTCTTAGTTCGCTAAGCGTCTTAGAGTTTTTTGGCCAGATGATTACTGTTATTGCCGCTGCCTTCTTCTGTCTTGGAAATGTATAAACCACTGTACTGGTGGGTCGTTAGGTTTTTATGTAGCTTTATATCTATTAATTATTCAGTTCTGTTAAATGTTCAAAACGAGCAAAAGTAGTAGTGGAATAGTAGGTTGACACGTGCTCGTTCGTTGTGAATGCGTTCGTAACTGTGGATCTATCTCTATTACAAACTGCACACTAACCTTTTCATCACCGTGTATTTGTATGAATTTTTATTATAGCTGGCCGACTGATTAATTTTTATGTTGTTTCCTCTTCCAGCATTGTATTGAGAATTCTCTATGGCTTGATTTAATCAGTTAAATCTTTATCAATACTGTTGCTGATGGTAATAATCATGATTACTATTTATTGTTCATTCTGTTTTTACTGCTTCGACCGTAGGTACGTTACAGTGCTGAGATTTGGTGACGCTCTATAAGCGCTCCTCGATAGGTTGCAGACGCTCAGTCACGCCTTGCACGCAGGGTTCACATGTTTTCCACCTGCTACGACCTTTCTCCCATTGAGTCGTTGTGTTTGTCAGTATTCTACGATTGATTTATGTTAGACGAGCTTTTCTCAGATTATAACTCCGCCGAGTTCTAGACGACAGTTTTGCCCATACCTGCGTGCGTGCCCCCTTGGGTGGATTATTTCCACTGAGTGTGTGTATGTGTGTTCTTTTGGTGTCCGAACCATCTCGTTGTGCTTGAATGCTCTAAGGGGGTAGTCAGAGTTTTAATTTCTTCCATACCCTTTCAGCTTTACACAGTATAAATGACCAGACCACTGATCGCCTTTCGAAGTCAAAAGAAAGCGACATGAGAAACTATATAGATACAAAGTTCCATCTGTTTCGTTATGCTGTTCCGTGCAATCCAAGCTAAGCATTTGTAAACTGTACCATGTCTTCAGTCATATCTATGTAGCACATAGGAGTTTGTTAACAAAAATGCAAGCCCAAAACCACCAATGAAAAGGAATGACAAGGATGACAAACGTGATGAATGCTTCGAAGAGGATTTGCACCGCAGAAAACAACAGTAGTCAGCCGAACTCTATCACTTACAGCCTTACTTTAGACAAATTGCCAATAGGTCGAATTGCTGGTTTGCTTAGTCTCTATTTGCTTGATACTTCTGCACGTCGTCGACAATGCTAACGATGACTGGATAAAAATGAGTGCCAACCAAATGCAGATGACGACTGACAATTGGCTGGCATTAATTGTGGAAACAACCAAGAAAAATCAACCACTTCTATCCACACCTACTCTAGTGGCATTCGAGGAGGCGCCGTCTTACAACCCGCGCCGTCGCGTCTCGGCCGTGGGCGCGGTGCTTTCCTCGACGGTATCGGATAGTCGGCTGTATACGTCGCGGTCAGCGTCGGCGGCGCCCGCCTCGCGCGAGCCATCCGCCGTTCCCAGCAGCTCGGGTTATCCACCTTCCCGAAGCCCTTCGAACCGGTCTCTACCCGCTTTGTCCAGTGATACGCTCTCCATACACTCGGGGTCTACCTTCCAAGACGAGTTCGCCCTAGGTACGCAACAGTAGCGGCATAAAAACAATGAGCATACATCACCAACTCAAAAAGCAGTCAGTCACAATTACATGTGCAGTCTGGGAATAGTTTCTATAGAACATAGAGACTTAGGCTGGCCTGTTTCACGACTACTGCTACACTAAACGAGTGAAGCGTAAGAGGAGAGTGGAAGCGTACCTGCGAGACGAGGTCTGGACTTACGGAGCATAGAAGCTCTTATTAAAAGCTTGTACGGTGACACTAGAAGGTTGTGAGTCAGCCTAGATTTCGTGCCGAACTCAGTCTGCGACCTATCTGGTTTTATTTATTCAGTAATTTTCGCTCTAATTCGCAGTGGGCTGTAATCCATCAAATAGATGGCCTCTGTCGTGCACTGTTAGAACTGAATTTGTTGTCGCATTGTCAAAATAAAGTCCCTAGACCTTGCTTCGGAGGGTGAATAACTGCTGTGAGAGAAAGTCGAACGCCTGGGCGAATCTTTATTTCGTATCGGTAATAATATATAGCTTATAGATCATAGTCGTTCAATGATTCGGTTAAATAGGCAAAGAAAGTATCCTATTTATGAGGGTGGTTTGGCATTAGTCGTCGACTTCAGTCATCAAGACTTCAAAGTTTACACAAATCCGTTCCCTTAAGCACGTACCGGTTAGAAAAATCGTTTCAGAAACGTCCAATTGTAAGATGAAATCATTAACAGTCATATTTTTCGAAGACTCAATGCGCTGCTATGTCGAACAGATCAAACCGCTCTCGTAACTAAATGATAATTTTCAGCCTTTCTTGTTCACATAACAATAACATTGCAGAATTGCTATATACATCGCAGGCACGTTTGAATGATGACCAATCAAGTACGAAATGCGCCACATTATGTTTCCATCACCAAAAAGCTAGCCTACATTGAAGAAATCTAGTAAATGTATCGAAATAACAGTATTTTCCGATGAAATGTTGATTTTGGCAGACACGATTGACATAGTTTGTTCGTCTCACCTCTTTTTCCTGCTGTCTTTTCCGACCTGTGGGCGAAACTTTAACTAGCGCGCAGTTCTGTTACTTAGTTCGTATACTAGGTTTTATGTGCTTGATATCATTATCCAGCCTATGTTGACTGTAATACTCAATGTGTTTGTCAGTTTTACTTAGTTCGACTTGATATCACCACTCGTTCGTGTAGCTTTTGTTGGCCAGTAAGCCGAAGACATACAGTTGTTGAGGTAACGGTCAGGTGGTTGTAGATTGCGTTTGTATTCTGGTGATGTACTCTTTTCAGTGGAATGCGTCCATTCTAATATCACATTGGATACTGAGCCCTTTGACAGCATTCCTCCCTAGGCTATCGTATGTGTTTTGCTGACTGCACATAAAAACGGTCATAGTTATGTATTTTTTTATAAAACGAACGAAGATATTCCGTTCTTGGTCGTTGGCCAGCTAATTATTGGCGGGGCTATTCCAATGTGGTAACTAACTGTGTCTTAGTTTCGTGCAGGCGTTGGATGAATGGTCTTAGAAGCACATCATATATTAACATAGTAATAACAAGTAATAAAATAACATAGTAAAAGCTACTCCGTGTTTAGTTTAGATAGTGAATTATAAACATGTGTGGCCGTTTCTTGACTCTGTAGATACTTAACCACATCTCTCGTACGATTAGATATGGTGTCCAACTTTCAATGACGCTTCTCCAGGCAAACCAAAACAAAACTTTTATTATATTGTCAGATGATGTGCTCAGCGAGTTCGGGGGTAAATAGTCTTTCAGTAGTATTAATTCATAGAGCCCTAGTAACCTTTGATGTAAGTGTGCCTGACGTTCTTTGCGTGTGTCGCTCACTCACCTACTCAATCAAGTTGATTTTAAAAATGATTTTTTACCACAAGGTGTAACCCGAAGCATCTTTTCTTAGGCATGTTTAAGCACATTCCGCGCGCAATGTTCTCCTTTATACCTTATGTTCATATTATAAAAGCTTTAATCTCTACAACACATCGAGAACCTGAGGGCCAACTGCGACGGCCTAATGTATATATACCTCTTCTCAATTCCTTAACTATAAACAATGTTTTTTTTTTTCACACAGTGTAATCGTTCAAGGGATCTAAATCACCCGCGTTTTATCACTGGATTTAGTCGAACCAAAACGACTCGATGGCCTTTTTTTGGTCACATTTATTGCCGTTAAAGGCGATTTCTTATAGTTTGACAGTTCACAGGACAGGAGAACCGATTTGATCATGGCTTTGGTGAGCACGAGGACTAAAAAAACAGGCGTAAATTGTTGAGTACCTAATAGCGAAATGTATCGTTTTATTTAAAGGAAATAAACATGTCCCATCTCCAGAAAGTGCTAGCTTTTCAATGTGCTTACAAAGGGACCTTCTATCCATGGTCCTACATACAAGTTGCCATATTTCTTCTCTAACTCTTTCGCTCACCTGCTTCGAGTAACGATACATGAAGAATCCACTGTATACAAATCCGAAGAAATAAAAACCACATATTCTATGTTTTTTTAGGTAGTAAAGGTTGCGCTTTTTTTCTTATCCAAATCAATGTTATTAGTCAAGCGGATACTTGCCGCTAAGACAAATCATTGCTTCTTTGTACATGTTATCTCTAGACTGTCGTCTATCCAAACGAAGTAATCTTTTATTTATTTTTTTGCTATTCTATTCTGATAACACGCATGCTTCGTTATCTTTATCCTGTTCGTTGCATTGTGTTACAGGACTGCTTGTCCCGAAACCTTAATGAACAGTAGTGGAGTTTGCGGCTGCTTGTCAATGCCCCTGCTCGTGCCAGTCGAGTTTGCTATCAGATTTACGAATATGAGGAAGCTTTAAAATAATATAAACTGGAGTAAGAGAGACTGCTGCTTCTCGCAGTCGTACAGCAGCTGTTGACCTATTGCTCCCATATCTTTCACATATTCGAGTATTTTGTATAATATTCTCAAACCAAAACAAATTCGCTACACATATGTACATGTATATTTAAAAAAACTAAGATGAAGGTATAATAAAACTTAACTTAAAGAATAATTTTGTAGGACACGTGTGGTATACACGTGTGTTGGAAGGGTATATTTATATCAGCGTACGAATTAATGTAGGAAATGTGGCACGGTACATGCTAAGTGTAACTAACTTATGTCTATGCACGATAGATTTATTGCTTGATCATTGCTGCCTCGCGAAGCACAGTACCGAAACAGCCAAGCGCTTGTTCTTTTTTCAGTTTTTGGTTTTGAGGAGCCAGTACAGCCCAGCATAAGTTGTAACCATGTTTGCCCACCTCGATTGGCTAATCTCTGTTTTCTTGCGTTCGACACTCCCATCTCTACGACACTAAGATTTTTTGAATTGCCTAACATCTTTAAACGTGATAACATTTGTTTTCTTTGAAGTAGATACTATTATGTGATAGTATTAGAAAATAACTCAAGCGTGTCATAAACAGCAATATTTTGGTCAGGAACGTCTCGAGAATTTGTCAGTGAAGAATCTACGATGAATATAGAACATAAGGATTTTTCCTGGAAGGTACATTTCAATTATAAACTAAATTTCTATAGTTGAACATATCGCAAAGCAGGGCGTCAAATTGCCAAAGCAGTAGTTTCAATCCACGTTTGATTTATTTTATAACGATTAGTCTTCGTAACTTGTAAAGCAGTGACAAATTTTCGGGCGTTTCAATGGATTCTAAATGTACTTTTTGTAAGGTAGACGTATGTCGAGCGAAATGTTCAATTAATTATATCATTGAACAGCCATCTCAATCACTATTGTCTACTCAAACTATAACTATTAGTTAATGTCTTTGTCGAACAAAGCAGGTATAGACGCATCATAGCGTATTCTCTAATGCTTGCATGTAGGTAGAGGAAGACTCCCCTCAAAGGCGCGAAGGCCTTCCTTCGGTTTCTAAAGCAAGTAAAAATTGACACCACATATGTTGTGAGGAATACCTACTGATTTTATACTTTCCAAGAAGACTACTAGTGACGATTCTAACGTGTAATTTTTATCATGACGCGATTTTCAACTGTAATCCTCAGAGCGTCCGTTACATGAATCCGTAACCCAGTCGGCGCCCTCGCGAGATCCCAAAAGCCATGTTCTCGCTGCCGGCAGTATCTGCATTGCCCAACAGAACTATGTGTAAGTAGTTGTCGGCTTCGCGAGTTCGTTCAGTGTCTACAAAGACGTTTCAAATTATGTTGCTTAATTATCCATTTGTTTTCTATGCGATGTGCTCACAAAAGAAACACGTATACTCTAAAACATGTGAGTACCGAAATGACGTAGCCCTATAGTATCATGAAAAATTGGTTTTGACTGGCCAAGTTTCTATGGATTATTCCTTAACGCGAATTTATATATATATATATATATATATATATATATATATATATGTTCGCTCTATCATTACCAAATGACACGTGTCAACAAAACATGTCTTGTTTTGTTGACACGTGTCATTTGGTAAGAATTTTTGGTACAGCCTACAGGGCTTGTGAGTGAATTCAATAGTAACGCTGCTCGATCCTTTAACGTGTTTTTATTTGTCCACGGCTGCATAGCGCCCAGTCGAAGCAGCAATTGAGTCTCCGTTCCGGAGACACGATCGAGGTGCTTCGCGTGCTCGACTCGGTGATGTTGGAGGGCCGCAATCGGGATACCGGTCACTGCGGCCTATTTCCCACTGTGTGCGTTGCGCTCCAGGGAGCAAATCAACCTTCACCCGGACGCAGCGACCCAAATGATCCTGAAGGCCGCATCCCTCGAGGACGGTCGCCAAAAGGACCGCACGGGACCTCCGCAAAAATGTAAGTCACTGTATTATTAAAGCAGCTAACATCAAACATATTATGAGGAGAGCGAATAGGAAGAACCAGACTATTTAATTCAGGACAGACCTAACCTGGCTTCGTAATGGTTTGGACGGCCAAGCTTCTGGTTAAAAGGGGCTAGGGGTTGCTACTTTATGGCATGCCAAAGACACATACTGTACAACTTATAATGAAAAAAGATTAATTCTTAATTTCGTTTTGCGCTGAAAGAAGTCAGCCGCCCAAAGCAACGCTTAATGTAGGCAATAGTACTAGACATAAACTTCCAAGTATCTCATCGACGGTACAAAATTAACTGCAAGATTGAAATCTTGATGTGACTTCATATTACATATGCATATTATGCTATGAACCGCGCATATATGCACGGACGAGTTGCCAGCTACATAAACGGATCACAAAATTGCCTTGGAAAAAGCTTTGCAGATCAACACTATCATTAATAAATATCAGAAGAATTAGGTGAGTATTCAAGCTCTATAAAATTACAATAGTTTCAAGTTTTACTTCTGCTATTCCCGTCATACGGCTGATTCTCACCAGGACACGAGCTAGTTATTACATACGCCCTAGATCACCTCACATGTTCTTTACGTTAGTAGCAAACTTGTCGTTGCAACGATACTGTGGGGACTCGCTACTTTAAAGGTGGAAAACGTCGTTTGCGAACGCTCCCTGGGTATCGACCCTCGATATGATATCATCAGTAGAGAACGGCCCGGAGTACACGGCCTCATGCGGCACTTTAAACTCAGTCTTTTAGATATAATAACTTTCCTAATAATCGAGAGACGAATTCTGTTCAGTATTTCCATATGACGTTGCCTACCCGAAGAAAGCAAACAATAAAAGTATGCCTCACGCAGAATCGAGTCTAAGAATCAAAGAAAAAACCTAGTGCTAGAATATATTGTAGAAAGGAGCTGTTTCCACACTAGGCATCTCCGAGTAAGATTCAACAGAAGAAAGACGGATAAAAAAAGAACGAGAAACAAGAAAGTACCGTTTATGTTATAAAAGGTATGGGCTATTAGCTAGTAAGGCGGCAATAGGCAGCAGAATCAAAGTGGATATCAACAGAACATGAAAGTACTTGGCCGAAGAGCTCAATGGGACGGACGTCGAATCTGTTGAGAAAAACAATCGACGCAAGCATGAACGCATTGGCGAAAGAACGGGTGAGTGACACCAGCGTGCATCACTGAGCTTGTGTCATTAAACGAACACTGAAAAGAAGGGGCTCAAGCAAAGAAACCCGGAGACCCAGAGCGATAAAATCACTGACCCCTTTTCTACACAATTGGGCTGCACGGGGAGACCTCCGTTGTCATAACGATATGCAAGTGGCTGGCCGCCCTTCCACCCAGCAGCTGAGCAAACCGTTGTTTCCGTTGGGTGTTTAGTAACCAGTGCAAAGCAAAACGTCAGAAATGACGATATATAAAGCATTGATTTTACTTATACATGTAATGTATGGATTTCCTGGAAGATCATGGTTTTGCGTCACCGTGTCAATGTATTGGTGTGTTAATGGTTAATTAATAAGAATCGCTATGAAGTAGCTTCATGCTCAAGTGTTATGTTTAGACGTTTTTGGCTTTAGCATGCGGTACTTATCGAGGTATTTTTCTGATCCCTTGCTGTGTTAAACTCATATGAGCAAATATCGAATAATCATCGGTTCCAGGTTCGGTGAACCCCGCACAGTTGTCCTTCACAAGGGGAAGAAAGGATTCGGATTCGTTCTCAGGGGAGCTAAAGGTGAGAGAAATGCCATATGATTTGTCCGTCTTAGCAAGAATGTCCCCAGATCTTACCTATATCATACTGAAACCCAAACACGTGCAAAACCATAACCTTTTGAAAAGGACAGCAGATTTTGATAAGATCCTGAACCGCGTTTCTCTTTCGTGATATCAGTTGTAAAACCGTCTTTCGAGTTATCAAAATCCTAAACCAAATCGCCCGGAAAATTATGTTTGTCACACAATTATCTGGTCGCTTTCGAGGTATCAAAAATCAAATAGATCAAAGCTATCGGTATAGTTCTTTCTGCATGTCTTATTTCTACTTTGCTCCTGTTATCTGCAGTACTACGAAATCTTATTAAATGACAGCTGAAGTGCCTGTGCTTCGATCACAACAGACGCTAAATATTTTTTACACGTTGCGTTACAGATCGCAAGATGTTTAAAGGTAGGTGACTTTCAATGTTGCACGAATCAATGTGGACGATATCACAGATCCAAATAATACTCCAGTAACAGTTGGAAGTAATAATAATAATCAAAAAAAGATAACGACAATAAGGCCAGTATGTATAATCTAAAAACATGATGTCATCAGAATGATTAAATCCGGCTTCGTGATCTCTTTTACTCTACCTGACCGTCCTGCATTGGAGAAAGGTTATGTTTACCACTATTTAAACATTTTCAGCTGAAATGAATGACAACTGGCCATCGCTGCAGTATCTCGACGATGTAGACAAAGGAGGTGTAGCTGATATGGCCGGCCTTAAAAAAGGAGACTTTCTGCTCGAGGTGTGTTCTCTGATGGATTATTTATATAAACACGTAACTCATGGCTGGTTCAGATCCGTCATAGCGAATCTACGTACATTATTTGCGCTAATAAATGAACTCATATATAGATAATTTACACATACATTATGCGTCTTTCCCGATATCTAGGCAATGCTTTAAAAACTTATGTACGCAATGTCAAATGACGAAGGTAAACCGTACAGCAAGTAGATACCAGCGTGCCTCATCTTTGTATTAACCTATGAAGGTTTGATGTTACACATCCACTGTAAATATATGTAATGTAAACATCTTCAGTACTGCACTTCTATTTGTGGTTGGCAATTTTTACCTGGCAGATCGCTGCACCACCCTGCAGGTTCCATCAGCATCGATATCGGTCTTCCTTCATGCATGCCTGCGTTTATGTTCATTCTATGTACGTTGGTTGTTTCACCTTTCGCAGATTAATGGACAGGACGTGTCTCAGGCGTCCCACGAGACGGTAGTGAATATCATAAGACAGAGCGGGGACCTGGTCGCCATGACGGTGGTGTCTGCCGTCGCTGGAGATGCCGGCTCGCAAGCCAACTATAGGCAATGCGCCACGCTTCCTAGTAAGCTATCCAAGAAAGGTAAGTGTTTGTCGGTATTTGCACAGCGTAGTGGGTAGCATTCACACGAAACGTCGTGGGGTCGGCTGCTATCTCTTACGGGGCAGGTCGTTCCGTTTCAGCGCCCGCTCCTCCGAAGCGAGACCCCAAGACGACGCTGACGCTCGGGCCCAAGCCGGGCGGACACGGCGGGCTTGCAGCAGGTCACGCCGTTGGCCACGGCTTAGGGCTCGGGCCTGGTAACGGCCTGGGCCCCACAATCGATCCGAGCCAGACTTTGGCCGGACCCGATGCGGCAATCTCGTTCGCTCAACAGCAGCAGCAGCTGCTGGCTCAGCACCAGGCGCTCCAGCAAGCACAAGCGCAAGCCGCAGCGGCGGCGCAGCAATTACAACAACAACAGCAACAGCATCAAAAGCAGCAGCAGCAGCAGCAACACCAGCAGCATACAGCAGTAGGAGCTCAGCAACCGCAACAGGGGTCAACAGTTCAGCAGGTGCATTACGAGGACGACCGGATGTGCATGTCAGCGATAGACGATGGTAACAAGCTCGCTTCTATTAGGTCCCGGCCGTCTTCTCGAAGAATGACTAGTGCCGAACTGGAGGAGTTCTTCACGAGACAAAGTGAGCAGAATCTCAAGCATAGGCAGCAGCAGCAGCAGCAGTTTGACGAGGACGCACGAAGGTGCGCTACGATCGCGCGCTTCCCCAAGTCCGGCGACAATAGTAGCGCCAAGTCGGGCACCGGCGACATCAAACCTGCGAGCGCTGAGGAAGAAGAAGCTCTCAAGGCGCTTCATAAGAACTTCGCCAGTGTGCCCGACCTTAACAAAGACAACGATGCGACGTCCAAGTCGCGAAGCACAAGTGGTGACGATCTCAAAGACGGGTTGCTTCACCTTCGACAAGGGGAATTGGTCTACTCGAAAAGCAACAAAGCACGCTACAAAGATGACAGGCTAATTTACGCGGAGACCCTTCCGTTGGGTAAGAAGCCACCCGCCGGAGCGGGCCCTCCGCCTAGCCATCCGCCACCCCCTCCGCCAGGTCAGGGACAACAGCAGCAGCAGCAGCAACAGATGCTTCAGGTCGGTGGTGCCAAACCTACGGATTACGCTGGCCTATCGGTAAGTACAAATAGATCAGCATATTATAGAAGGCGATAAGTTGTCATGCTGTTTGTGTGTAAGTACCCTTTTTATGGCGACGTATTAAATACTTAATGCACACCGCTGAATGTGGGAAGCATCCGTCGAATTTTAGCGTAGTGTTAAATTCCACCCCGATGGCTAAGCTTGGTTCAGCCAAAACAACTACAGCCAGGCTCTTAAACTACACCCTCACAGCACCGAACCACTGTGTACGCGTGCGTTTGTACGTTTAAGTGTACGTATATGTATGTGTGCGTACCAAGCGTTGTTACCTGATGTATCCATTTGGCTTCGCGCCCCTTTCTAGCTTACTGAGTGAACACCATATATCACATAAAATTCACACTAACATTTCTATCTTTTACGATATAGGTTGACAGGTGACATAAATAGAGGCATTTTACGCCTAACATAGATAGTCCTGCAGGTATTTCGTCACATAGTTTCCGTTTGCTTGTTGTGCTTGTCAGGACATCGGCCTCGACGGTTCAGCAACGGCTCCGGGCGGAATTATGTCGAGTTTCAGGCCGGGTGACTCGGCCAAATTATACGCAAGCCCTGAGTCGGTCATGTCCTCGGTGGGGTATCGCCCGACCAACCAGCCACAAAGTGGACAGACGCCGATGGCTCATCGTTCGCGGTCGGTCCCGCCGCCTAAGAACCGAGCTTCTGGCGGGCCTGATTCTGCTGCTGCGACCTACAAATTGCAGGTCATCGCAGGTGAGCTGTTCAACTTATGTGCAGCCCTTTTACAAATATGTGATATGCTGAAAGCAAAAGACAATATATTCACGTTTATTTTTATGTGCTTCATCGTACTTTATTTTCTTCTGTGACCCTTTAACTTATTTTGGTTATCTACTGATATTATTGTTTTATAGAACTTTCGTTGATTTCCACAGCCAATCGAACAGATTTCTGTTCCAGTGTGATGATCTACTCTATCAATTATACGATAATATACTTTTGTTGATACTGTATATTCCGTTAATCAATCTGTTTTTCCGTTTAGCTCTCTTCCTTCTTCATTTACCAATCGATATGTTGCCGAGGTGAGACGTGGCGAAGGACTTGTGTGCAAAATATTGTAGGCTAGTGAACCTTGCTTTTAACCCCAGATAGCTGATGAGTAATACATAACAACATAATCAGTTAACTACATTTTGAATGCTCGTTTGTTGGCACCCAATACGCTCCAGTGAGTAACAATTATCTCTATTATAACGATCAAAGGATACACGCGTAACATAAAAGCAAATTTCCGGTTTAATGGTTTTGTTATGATTATCAAGCAGCATCGTATAACCATAGTAAATCCAGCAGAAAGAAAGGGAAGCGTTGTATACCGACTTGAATCAATGAAAACTATATATATATATATATATATATATATATATATATATATATATATATATAGGAAAACCAGCTGCGTGTCTACTGAGCGCCTGCACATACATAAATCAATATAAAGTTCATCATTTCGTTATAACTTTAATTGTGATCATGTTATATTTGAGTTACACTGACACAATTAGTTTTTACCACATACTAATTCTAATGATTGCTGAATACCGGTATATGGCTTCGAGGAGACGGTCTCTTGCTGGGATTAGCGCTCCATCCCAGCACGATGTTATGTCTATACGCACTCCTAATACTACTGCTAGCGTTAGCGCTCGAATATCATAGACCTTAAGCCTTTTAGATACTACTTATTATCGTAGACCAGTCTAATGTATGTAACGTACTCCCATTGTTTGTGTGGGGGTTGCTTCGCTATGGTGTGCCGTTCCCTGTGACATTTTGATGGTCGCGACCGCTTGTCCTCCACTGATATCGCTACTGTATGGGGTCCGTTCTTTTCATTCCGCGGTTGTTTCGGGGGCTCGAATGGATGTCGCAGGAATGGGCAGCGCGACTCGAGGCGATGAGCCAATGCTTGGAGAAGAGGCAGGAACGCCTCCACTTCCGCCGCCACCGGCCGAGAGCCTTCCACAACACCCGCGTCACCCTCTTTCAGGACATCACCCTGGACATCCGCCATTCATTCCAGATCCCGACTACAATAGTTCGGATGATGACACACCCAAACAAGGTCCGTTGACTGGCTATGATAAACTGGCGAATAGGACCTTATACATCATACGTGAAGGAATGCCATTGTTATTACAATTTAAGATCCGCATATCATCAATCAATACAACAGAAACAAGCACATTTCTGGGTGTATGTAGCTCTGTTCGAAAGATAACAGTAGGCTGTTGAATGCATGTCACACATCGCAGAATCACAATATAAAAATTAGTGTTCAATGACAGTAAATAAGCCATATAAATAATTTATTTTATATACAATTATATACAACACTGTAAAAGTTTCCAGCGAAATTAACTACCTTTGTACCTACGTAAATTAAACTACCCTTTCCACGCTTAATCTGTACCATTTTCTCCGTGTTTATATATCCTCCCGCGCTTGCAACGTCCGATATTTAACATCACCGTTTTGTCAACCACACATATGCGTAATAATGATGTAATTATAACGGTGATGTTGATGTCGTTTTGGCCCTACCGTCACCCACCGATTGGCCTAATCATCTTTAAACTGCTACACGCTTCGACAAAACCGTATCCATGTCGTTGCATTGGCCTTTTTATCCGCTACCGCCAATTTCCAATGGCTGCCTCTGTCCCGCTGTGATCGCGCCGCCGACGAACGACATCAATTTTTCCCTGTTTGAACAGGTTTATTCTCCCCTTCAGATCTCCCGTTGCCACCACCGCCTCCCCTGCCGGGCCAGGCGTCAGGCGGCGGCGCCGCGCAGATCAAGCCACCGGTGCGGTCCAGCTCGATCCAGGAGCAGCCGTTGCCCAAGCCTCCACATGGTACAGCAGCCCAGCAGCTCAACGCGAGTGCCACCGGGGTGCAGATCAAGCGACAGGGAGATAAGCTAGTATTAGAGGTAAGCATATAGTAAAGGTCAAGGCAGACAGAGAGGAAAGTGTGTTTGTAAAGCTCACGTAAGAGCAAAATAACGACCGACTCCCCGGACATGTACAATGTTGTATAATAAATTCTAAATAACCGCTTACGAAGTGCATCAATAAAATACCTAGCTACACCACTTTCTATACCATCTCACAATGTTTCTTGCTAGAGCAAATTGTGTTCGAACAAAAGCAAATACACTAATAGAACTAACGCGTAATTCAGCGGGATTAGTATCATAAAAATATTAGAAACAGTATCCATCTCGGGTCGCTTTCCTGATTTTGTCTAAGAGTGAATTTCAACTCATGGCAAGATTGTAATTTTATTTGCTCGCTTATCATGCCGCCCGCTGAGCAGCAGGTAGTAGGAGGCAAAGAGCACCCGGGAGGTCCAACCCAGTCTGTGATGCGCTGCAGCACAGCTACAGCCGGCCAAATGCAGGCCGCACTGGCAGCGTCTGGTCAGCTGGCGATGGGTGCCGCTGCAGGCCAGTGCAATGCCATCAATCGGCCTATGAGTCATGACGACTCGTCACTCATCGAGAAGAAACTCATTGAGCAACGCCGGGCCCAGGTGATACAGCAGCACATCCTGGCCCAACAGCAACAAATGCAGCAGCGGACAGCTTCTGGCTCAAATGCAACAAACGAGGAGCTGTTGAAACGCCTCAATCAGAGCTACGTTCAGCGGGGGCAAAGCGCCGAAGAGATGCTCAACACCTCAAGGCAACATCAGCTTACTCTGCAGCGTCAACAGCAACAACAACAGCAGCAGCAGCAGCAGCAACAGCAACAGCAACAGCAGCAGCAGCAGCAGCAGCAGCAACAACAACAACAACAGCTAGCCGCGCAACAGCAGCGCAGAAGCCAGAGTGCGACTCGAAGCAGTGAGACGAACAACAACAATAACGCGAACAACGCTACGAGCTCGCTTAGCCAGCAGCAGCTGTACTTCTTGCAGCAGCAGCAGCAACAGGCGCGCCTCCAACAGCAGCAGACGACGCTGCCGCTCACCAAACACAGTCAGGTAAAAACACCGAAAAGAAGAGAGACCAGAAGGAGAGGCAGAGTACAGTGAAGCATACAATAAAAGAATGATAAGTTTATCATTGAAGCAGGATATACGTGGACTAGAAGCCTAATTTCTTTTTTGTTGAGAAATTTGTTTTTTGCAATTTGCAGTTTTGTTTTTTACTATCCTGTATATATAAATGACGAGGAGTGTATTTAAGTTTGTCACTTCCGTTAAAGTAAACGTTATCATTGCCAGCGGGAAGTATTCCTCAAAAACTCTTCTGTTATGTGCCTTAAATGAGCCCACTACAATTGACGCATTCTCCACAAACGACAAGACAGCATCGCCATTGGCCCGTGTACCTCCACGAGGTATTGGCCAAGAATGGTGCAATATGGGCCGCTAATGATTGGTCCTAAAAAAGTCATTCGAACAAGTTACCAGAAAATTGTTTGTTTTCCTAGAAAGGACTAACAAATGTTCCTCGAATTTTATGGCCGATACATCAGTTGAATTTGAACGCAGACGACCACATGTTCGTAAATTCAGATGGCAAACAATTACGCTACCACTGGGAGCGGCATTATGATTGGATGAGACGACGCTTTATCATAACTTATTGCAAATATGGAAAGGTCAAAAATTATGATTCGTCTACCGTAAGTCCACATGAAGTTCTGCTGCGCAGTGCAAAATCGGATTCTTAGCAATTCAGATAGTGGCATATTGTGAAGTCTTTTACTTTTCTTGAGGGGCAAAAAATAGTAAACATAGGCAAAGCCAATGTGTACGTGATGACACGTTGTTGACAACACGTACACACGATACGAGTTCGAAAGTACGATACCTTAGTTTATCTTGACATATACGCTTACATACACGTGCATCTCTATTAAATTGAGCTGTACTTGATTATTTGCTTCTTTGAAAAGCTATCTTCAACGCCATCCGGCTTCATATGCTCGCAATGCAGTGGCCCAAATAGCCTCACATCGCACTGACCGATGCAGCCCCTGGAGTGATTATGAGATGTAACTTAATGTAATGGCTATTATGGAAAGTAACTTGCTTTCAGTTTTCTATTGAAAATGTAACTCTGGCGCAGGCAACATTGTGGTAGAAAATAGCTGACTAGCAAAAGTTAAGTGCAAAATAATACCTGGATGTCTCATATAAGCCTACCTCTCGACATTTTGGGCAACGCAAAAACGGTGATTTGCTCAAATTGTGATACTTTTTTATCCGGGTTAATCCTTTGATTAGGGAAAGTAATCCGCAAAATACTGCAGATGAAGCCGTGTAAAGTTTCATGAGATGATCGACAGTTCAGTAAACTAATTCCATAAATAGCCGGCTACGTCCTTGTGAAGGAGCCATTATTACTTAGACTTTTATATGTATATAACTGCATAAGTACAGAACGTAAAATTCATAATGCTTAATCATTTATATGGAGACAGCAGATATTAAAATGTTATTGTGACAGTGAAGAATACCGCAGGGGCCAAAAGGAAAGTGACTAAGCTTCGTGGAATGACAAAATGACTGATCCTTTTTCTGTTCATGCTATCTGTAACTCAGAGCTGGAAAACTCGAAACAGTAATCGATGCTTCAGGTGAACAATATGTGCGCTTCAAAAGACACATCAACAACTTATTCGGTGCTAATAGAAAACTTACTAAATCTTCTTATAGCACCAAATAAGTTCAAACGCCAAGGATGCTCTAAAGCTGTGTGAAGGACACACATTCCTGCTGTCCGTAAATCTAGCATCAAAGAAATTCATAAAAACAACGCAAGCTAATGAACAATATAGTAGTAAATGGATATAGTGGAACTATCAATAACTGTCTGTACAAGATGTCTGTAAATAGCTGGACAACTGAATCGTTAATCCAACTAGAGCTTCCAAATGACCTACTATTTGGAAGTTCGCGAAAAAAATTTGCAAGTACGAGACTTCGACTGTTTGCATGTGCCTAACCAGATTCGAACAGGAGACCTTCTGGATTCAAGTCCCCGACACCCCCGCCTGCTTCTTCCCGCGGGCAACTTTTTTGCTTAGGGGCTACGACTTAATACTACTATTATTTTTGATAATAATAAAAATTCGTCTATCGGAATATAATTTCACTGTTTTAGGAAACGACTGACAATTACTAAGGCAGTGCATGATCTACCAGTTATATTGGGATTAGCGTCATTATTGTTATTATTACGCGTATCTGTCTACTGCAATTTTTTTTATTATCAGGTGTTGACGCCACAACAACAAGCTGCATTGCATCAGCAGCAGATTTATCAGCAGCATCTTCAAAGACAGCGCGAGCTGCAAATGCAGAATCAGGGTCTTTATGGACCGACGCAGGGGAATCAGGCCAGCGGACAACCCCCGCAAAATATTCCTAAGAAGACTCTTAAGATTAGGTTGGACCAGAAAGTAAGTGTTAAAAGATTTATATAAACAAGTCAGACCTGCTTCTAACATGCGATACACATGTATTCACATTATACCATGTCATATATTGTATATATCATACCTTATATACATTATATGATCTGCTCTCGTTATAACAAGCGATAGAACATCAAGAGTTCATACGAAACGTGTTTTGCTAACAAGCCATAGCTAAGTAAATATAAATAGACTCGTTAATCTTTCAAGCATGACCTTTAGCCGTAGATATACTGAAAAATATATGTTCTATGATTGATTCTATTAATTATACTTTCAATGTGTACAACAAATGGTTCATCCAACTGTAATTTCGGACTTGTCAACTTGTAACTGTAAGTCGGATTTGTCAAGAAGGACGATAAAATCATACGACAACTCAAGTATATACTCCATATTTAGGGTCATTGTAAAATCGTTTTTACTTTCAATTAATCTCTGAAGCGGTACAGGCTAATGAAGAAAGTGTAAAAACAAATTACTGGTAAAAGTCACGGGGCATATGCTCATGGGTTCAAATTGGTCGTAGTTACTGCTTTTAAATTCTTGACGCTGACGTTGATTTTATTTATGGCATTGGCATAAACTCATTAGCCGATAAACGTCTTAATTTTACTAAAAGATTTAACCTGTTCGAGTTAGAAAAACACCTCTTGGGTTTTTTGGCCTAAGACGTCAACAGTTTTTCATTTTTTCCAGCTATGTTTGACGTGTTCGGGCTGGTTGACACCTCTTACTATGGTCAACGAAAAAAGCATGATGTTTTTACTTTGCATATATTTTTCGATTGGCAAAAGACATTTTTTCATCTTACTCTCTGCAGGTTATTTACATCCCAAATGATGCTTCATGCCAGATTGGCTGTAAATTGTCAACAAATGTTAACAATGTCAAACATTTAACAGTACAGTTTAAAAATAGCAAAGTTTAATTGCCTTTAACATTTTTTCGAAAAAAACTTCGTTGAAGATGGAGTACTATTTTAATAAATTTTATCTTTTCTTTAGTCTGGACAACAAGCGCCGCTGGGAAAGTTCTATGTTAAATAAAGTACAGTGTAATTGTTGTAAGAAAACTGACCGCAAATGTCATGTCCCAAACAGCTCGGAAACTTCGAATAAAATAGGATTGCGATCTGTGGGAACATCGGAACTTCAATCGAAAAGATTCATCGATTTATTTATTTAGCTCTAGAGTCCGTTTTCACAGAAAAAATCAAAGTTGCCTTCGAAATTTCCAAAACAGCAATAGTTATCATAGAGCAACATGATGTTGCAAGCAGGCTTCTCGCTAGCGAGGCATTAATTACGGTTCCCACGCCTTTTCCGTTGTCGTCAACATTATTTAAAGAAAACAAATTGGGTACTTACCCGGCATAATAAATACGTATATTTAGCATTCTCGCCAGAGTTATCTGATATAATCCTGATGTTCCCAGTATTTGTCATTATTACCACGCTAATCGTTCGGTTGCAGGTGCAGGCAACCCGCCGTACCCAGGACCGTTGTAGTTCGCTAGATAGAAACATGGCTCTCCAGAGGTCGCTGAACTCGGGCACGGACTGCTCAGGACTACGCAAGAGCATCGACGAGAGCTTGCAATTTATCCGCATGCAAGTTGACAGTTTGGGACTAGCTTCCGTGTCCGAGGTGGCTAGCGACACGCTGCCTGAGGTGGTACCCCCGCCACCGGAGTTCACGGCCTCGGCGGGTCAGGCTGGCACCCCCCACGGTCCAGGTGCCGGAGGAGGCGGCCGTGGAGCATGTCCGCCCCCGCCACAGTTCAGTGACCACCTTCAGCATCACGCCCGCTCAACCACCGTGCCCCATCTTACTCCACAGCAACACGGTAAGCAATGATAATAATCGTTTGCCTATAGTTTATTATTAATATTATTACTATACTTTGGGTGAACTTCTACACACTAAGTTTGTTGTTGTCTAACTGCAAGAGCGGCCTTTTTGCTTGTCCACGCTTACAAGGTCCACTTGGACCGTACGTAGCTCGTGTACTGCTTGCTCTGATGAAATTACGATAATAGGGTAAGGCGATTTAATTGTCTATGTGAACAGTTAATCTCAGGACGGCTAAAGGTACGGGGTCGCTGACAGGCGATGAGCTCTACAAGCGCGACGATTTACGCTACATCAAAGTCGCTCATCAAAATGACCATCGAAGTCGTTGGCTCGTAGCGACTATGGGAAACTATTTCTTACGATATGTGCACTGGCCGAAACAGACATAGCGCCTACGGCTTCTCGTTAACTCCACGTTACACATTTAGGTGATATATTGTTCCAGACCTAATTTTTCTTTTATCAGTCGAAGCTCGTTATCGATATACGAAAGTGATTCAACGCCGTCATCTACTGTCATATTACGTGCGATTGTTTTGGTTATTGATGAAAAGCGTGCTTGCTCAGCACTAATTTATTATGCCTAGGAGTGGCGTTGGAACAGGTGGGTATATTATTGTCTTCTGCCGCCGCCACCGCTGCCAGCGGTGGCAGAAGCAAAGAACGTATTGTAACTGTCCAAAATTAAGCGCAAATACGACCATAACCACACAGAAATAAATATTGGCATACCAGTGGTTAGGGAGAAGGTTCATTCGAGGTAGGGAAACCTGTTTGACGGCCAGTCGATTGCGGTGATTCGAGGCTAGATAGGCGCCAAAGCCTTGCCACTCATCGGTTTCTAGAAGTAAATGGTCTCAACGCTGTCCCCGTCGTACAGGCCACAAGGTCTCCTCAGTACAGCGAACAGCCTCACACCTTAACATTTGTTGAGATTCAATGTAAACCGCTGGTCACGAGATGGTAATTACGATTTATGATTTCATATTTTTAGAAATTATATAGAAATTTATGGTAATACTGGCTGCAGACCTATGATTGCCAAAGCCGAGGAGAACAGATAACAAATCAGCAATGAGTGAATGCTATGCCTCTAAACTTAGCTTGCTAGAAATCCAATAGACTGAAATTCTAATAGGTCTCATCTTGCTCGGACGAACGACAAGCTTGAAGCTCTATATCTACAGTGTCGGTACATTTAATTTCTTGCTTATTTAATGCGTACATAATATTGTGAACCTTACTTAGTAATGCTGCTAAACATATATAAAAATTTATTATATTATTATATGTATGAGAATTACATTGACTATTGGAAAATATGTATAGACAGTTCATCCTTAATCAGTTAATTATAATAATTGCAATTAATTAACCAGCGAATTACGACTTAGTCGAACGTCATAGGTCGTTTGCGACGGGTATCCAATTCAAAGTTGTTTTCTGGAATCGTTGCCATTATTGTTCGTTTCGTGTAAAGCTGACACATTCATTATTGGCGTTAGGTCTATTGTAAATCAGTTCTTGGTAATGTTTTATATCTGTTTCTATGACTAATTTGTTAATTAGAAGTATTTTATGTCACGCGCTGTTACTACGAAACGGCCCATTATTTTTGTATAATAATAGGACTACATGAGAAATGATTACTTATGAGTACTATCGAACTCTATTACAGATAATAGCGTGATGTTTGTCTAGAAGTACAAAAAAAAAACACTTCGCGTACCCAAACGGGATGGTGCCTGTCACATGTTCCTCTTATAATTTTCATATTGCATCGAAAGCTAGCACATTGTATCAAAAAGAAGACCTTTTGACTTAAAATGTACTCTCTTTAGTAAAGACTAAAAAAACACCTCTGCTATTAACAATACGTGTCATTGCGTTAACACTCGCATCTAACAGTGATCCTCTGCAAGTATATTTGCTGACTTTTTCATTTAGCCCCAGATATCGCACACCATTTAAGAACCGCACATGACTTCCCACTGTTACATCTGTGACGATTATTTTTTCTCGCCATAATTCGACATCTCCTCCTCCGAAACTCTCGTCTTTTCGCTCTCTGACTTTCGCTATAATATTCTCGATAGCTTCAGCATCCGCTCCTGCGCTCATCAGGTCGATATGTCTCTAAAATCCGTCTACAACCGATCAGTCCTCTTGTCTGTGTCTCCATGTGCTTTTTTCATCTTCAGATCTGTGTATGCGGTTGGCTTGCGTTAGATGCTGCAACGAGCGAAAACTCTCACGATCAGGCTTCACATACTACGATGACTAGGACAACGATAACTGTCCTAACCATCGTGGCATGACAGATGAGAGGCAACCTCCTCTGAAAAAATAGACGTTCAATGCCAGTACCTTCTCGACCCTTCTCTCAAGTGTCACCTGGTAAAAGCCAAGCAAGCCTGTCTTACGCTTATTTGTAGAAATTTGTAGAATAGACAGAAACTTATTCTTTTTTGGTGTTGTTGATATCATGGTCATTGGCGACGTAGAGCGACGAGGTAAGCATGCGTTACTGATGAAGATTTATGAAAGACCACCTGATTTTTCGCTTTTTTTTCGAGCAGGCAATTAATATATTTAGTTTTGTAATATATGACAAGTAACTAGCTAATCCACAGCACCAGCTGACCGGAGACCTTTAAGCGCTGACAGACGCAAAGATAGAAAATGGTGTGCATGGAGCTTTTTTTTGACCAATTCACGATTAAAATTAAAAAAAGTCGGCCTTACATCTTTCACTTTTACCACGTCCTGCGCAGACCCCCACTTATACAAGTGACACTGCGTACAACGACTATATATGTATTCCCATGGCTTCACCATATAGAACCAATGCAGCAGCTCTTAGTGCATTTTGTTACGTCTACTACTGCTATCACCACAATATTTAAGATCTTCTAGCACTTTTGTAATTTATGCTGAGTAGCCGCTATTCTCACCATTATCTATTCTACTCACTGGTCGCTTAATCTGTCTGGCTGTTGTCTGGCAGAATTTGACACTTTCGAGTTTAGATCACTACCGTCCCATCGATGATGAGTGAAATGTCCGCGCGCGTTTACCATGCCATCGCTTCCAATGCAGTTGTCCGCCCTTTAACGGGAATGACGCGACGTCTGGGGCCAAGGACAACGGGAGTCTGGTCTGCTTGCGCCGACAGCATAAATCATTACTATTATTAACGGAGCTGTTTTTACGCGAGCGAGCATAAACATGTATATAGGTATATTGTTTGGCCGATCTCCTCGACGGAACGCTGTCCAGCCGAAGTAGCTGCCTGTTACTATTCCACCCTGCACAACCCGATATGTCCTAATTGAAAGGATCAGAAATTCGATGTCTAGTCTAGCACGACTGACGGGTTGGATGGCTAGTTGTGATTTGGGTACACATAACAACCAATCTCTGTCGACAACTGCCGACAGAAACAGTTCCCACAGTAACGATGTTATACACAGACACATTCATAGTACCAGCAGCACTACTATTCGCGATTGCATAGTTTTAGGAACAGTTGCTCTGTTAGGTAGAAGGCCATATACGCGCGGGTCTGTGCATAATCGGAAAAAGCCGTGGCCACTGCCCACCCATCCTTCTGATTTATCGGCTTGCCCAGGGGTCGGTAAACGCGGCAGATGATACCAACTGCAGCGCCGGCAACAACAACATCAAAAGCAATTAGAACAGGGGTAGCCACGACAACTGTGGCCAAAGTAACAAACAGTGAAGTATAATGACAGCATAAATGCAGCAACAGCAGCGGCATAAAAAGAGGATAGCGCGCCATGTTAGTTATTGACTACTGGTGAGTGTGATGCCTATGTCTGTGACACGATCCGCTGACCGCTAATGACCAGCCGCAGCACTACAGGTAACATATTTGTAAGTAAGAAAAACAGGCCGACGGCAAAACATGGCGAAAGTTTACGATGAAAACAACGGTTGATAAGCGCATTGAGCTTGGCAAAAGGCACCGATAATGACGTGAAATCGAATGCGAAAGACATATAAGAGCAAATATGGCAGGCAACGTACTAGAGGTGCGAGAAGCAAAGTGTGGCACTAGCGTATCCGTGCATGCGTTGTGTATCTTACCATCGATTCTGTCAAACGTTAGAAGATTTCCCAAACGAGAAAATATTACTCGTTGATAGAGCTCATCGTTCGAGCCGAAAGTAACGTCTCGCAAAAACGGTAATAATTAAATCACATACAGAGGCAAAGACAATTTTATATAAAAAAAGATTAGGGTCATTCTTGTATCCCTTAGGCGAGTTTTATTTAGAGTAAGTATGCTTGAGTCACATTACGAAAAACTGTCACATTGACACATTGCTTCACTTAAACACCAGATAGGCAGATAACATTGCCATGTGCAATGTCTTATACCGTGAGGACACCTGTGGACGCTTAAACCATATTGTTCGACTGCCTTCACATGGTCTTCATTAGGAATGTTTCTGTATATTAAATCTACGACGTAACCCCTGGATTATGCCATTTCTTAGCTTCGGCTGAATTTCGTTCGATCTCCGTTCTCACGATTAGCTAGATTATTATGTCTGCGGTTTATGACATAAGTTGGATCTTCATTAAGAAATTATGTAAATGTAACCACCGCTAGTTTTTATTGATATTTGTATTGTATGATACTGTATGAACACGTGGGAAACCACGGGGTTCTAGTGAATGAGAAATACTCATACGAGTAATTGAAGATGTTGTTTTTATGTCATAAGAAGGTTCTGCTAATCAGAGCCTTGTTTTCGCCATGATACACTATCGTCAGTATACAAAAGGACGAGCTCTACAAAATTTGCCGTAAAAAGGAATCATTCATCTTTAGTAAAACTGCATCAATTGTATTCAACGTACATGACTCAATTAACGGTGGAAAATTTACTGGCGGAACTACCTATCTCGTTTTAGTCATATCACGCCACCTAACTCAATTATATTATTCTTTGGCGGAAAAAGGATTCTACTGTGCCTTACGTCAGCTCTTTTCTGTTCCGGAGTTGGTAGAAACCAGAATACCAATGACAGACGAAAGCACGAAATATTTCGTTTACTTTTTTTTTCGAAATTGGCTACAGTCTCATATTCCTTTCGATGCCATCGAATTAATGAAAGAATCAAACATTCGAATGACAAATCATCGTAGTTAGGAGCATACGGGCAAATTTATTATTTGTTTGACAACAAATGCGTTATTGTGTTATTTGTTAACCGTGAATATCTACTGGTCCATAGGTGAATCTGATCTCGGTTATGACAAAACGTCGGGTTTGTAGTTCAAAAATCTGAGAAAAAATCTGAAAAAAAAAATAAGCTTGCAGAGCGACTACGAGGATAATTCCTTTCACACAGACCCCTCTGTCT
>NW_019213812.1:83308-131896 GCF_002532875.2 Varroa jacobsoni | reverse complement strand
ATAAGTACATGTATATTTATATAGAGTAAAGTTTTGTTGGGTTATTTTTGTGGTCCTCCGACAACTAGCGTAGAACAGGTACAATTGCTGCATGACGTGACAGGGCTAAGAGACAATTGGTAATTGACTGGACACACGGATGTAGAAAAGGGCTCTCATACCATGAAAAATCATAAATGTCCTGGAACCCCTACCAGCCCTAAATGTTGTTGATGTTATTTTCTCAAAGTAACCTCAGCGTCTACATCGTGTCAAGCTGCGAGTCCACTGAATCGAGGTGCGATTCCGCCACGTATAGTTTGGTGTCAATCTGCTTCGGTATAGGTTCAATCCTAGTGTTGAGTTCACGTTCGACCATGACAAGGTTGTCACGGTCCTTCTCAGTGATGAGGTTTACGGCGATACCCAGGTGGCCGAATCGACCAGATCGGCCGATACGATGCAGATACGTCTCTGTATGGTGTGGAAAGTCAAAGTTGATAACGACGTTCACTCCCTGAACATCAACACCGCGGGTGATCAGATCGGTGCAAACGAGGTTACGACATTGACCTTCACGAAAGTCGTGGAAAACTCGATTGCGGTGTTGTTGCTGCATCTTCGAATGAATATAATAGCATGAATAACCCAAATCAGTGATCTTCTTCGCCAGCAGCTCGACGCGCTGCTGTGAATTACAAAAGATAATCGCCTGGTTGATTCGCAGCCTCGAGAATAACGTGTTCAGGCAATGGACCTTTTGGCTCTCATGGACGTACGCATAGTATTGAGTGACACCTTTGAGGGTTAACTCGGTCATCTTATTGATAATTTTACAATCTTTGCTGCAGTACTTCTTAACGAACGACTGCACCTCCATCGGGAACGTTGCCGAGAACAGAAGAATTTGCTTGCGCTTCGGCAGTAGCTCCATCAATTCTTCGGTCGCCTGTAGGAAGCCTTTTGATAGCATCTTGTCAGCCTCATCAAGCACAACCTTATCAATATTGTCGCAACAGATGTCATTGTGTTTGAGAATATCGAGGGCACGGCCCGGGGTAGCTACCAGCACATGTGCACCATGATGTGCCCGTTTTACATCGTCCTGTACAAGGTTACCACCAATTAACACACCGACTTTAACGAGGGTATGTTTTGCTAATTGCAAACATACTTTAGCCGTCTGCAAAGCCAGCTCACGGGTTGGGACCAAAATTAGAGCCTGTATGCTGTCCATTTTGTCATCTATCGCATTAAGTACTGGAATACTGTATGCACCAGTTTTACCAGTTCCGTTCTTTGCTCTGGCTAGCACGTCTCGGCCCATTTTTGCCATAGGGATAGCCTCTTCCTGAATAGGCGAAGGTTCCTCCCAACCCATTTCAAAAATGCCCATTAGAAGCTCACGTTTTAAACAAAAGTCCTCATAAGATGTGCCTTTCGTGTCGGTAACGTCTGTAGTCCGTACGCGACGATCCTTTGGGGGTACCTTCAGGCCTTTACGCCAGTCCCCATCTTCGATTTGTAGAGCCTTCATCTAGAAAAAAATTCTCATGTTCAATCATCGCTTACGTACCAACTTATTCATTCAATCAGCATAATTCAAAGACAACAGCATGTCTATCATACGTATTGAGGCAGACACGCTGTGGCCGTGACTAGCATTATCGCGCATTCTTATCGGTAGGCCCTTTCATAGGACGAAGCAGTGTTTTGTTATTAATGTATAAACACGAAGTTAATACGTCAAAAAACATCTAATAGATAACACTACGCTGACATTCAGCCTGAAACAGTTGAATGGCCTACTATTTTGGTGACTGTTCTACGATTTACATTTAACGCCTAGGCCAAATTTAATGAACTATTCTCTGTTCCAACGTAAAATTTGTTCTGAAATATTGTCGATATTGAAACGTACCTTGTGAATACCAGTGTCTGTATTAGACTTATCTATTCCACCTTTACATACATAGTGCTCGTTACTCATGCAATCAACTGAATGCGGCGACACTTCGAATCACCAAGAAAACGCTAGCATATATGTACACATGACAATGTGAAGCTCTCACATTGTTAAGGGTCACACTTAAGGTCAATATAATACTCGGCCGACAGGACTTGCTATTCAGTGGCCTACACGGCTGAGTCACTTAGACATTGCTAGATAACCATTGCTCACACATCACTAACCTCGTTTCTTCAGGCTTCACCATTAACTACTACGCATGTTAAGTAATTTACTAATATATTAATGAAGTAATGTAAATAACAAAAAGGACAAAAACACAGCAGGAAAATATCGCTTCATTACCAAAAACCGTTAGAGGATACTCGAAATAAAGATAAATTTCAACTTACATTGCTCTCGTCAATAATATTTGAAGTGGGTGTAACTTCAACAACCATTTTGATCTATGATTGATGTAGAACACTGAAAATTCGATGCACAAAATACCTCATTAGCCACAGCAAATCAGCTACACAGTTTAGCTTACGTGGTTTACGCACACAGAAACCTACTATCCATCAACTAGATACGGCAAACAAACGATAAAATCGATAACTTAAGTCTTTTCTAATATTTCTGCGGAGTCGTACCGGAACCACGTGGCAATCGATAAAAGCTAGAGAAAATCTAAACCAAAAAGCTATCGGCAAATTACACAGAACAATTGCATAGATAAACAGATTCACTGAACGTCAAATAAGGAAGTAGATCTTACACCACAATCACCGTATTGATTCAACGTCAGATCGCTGATTCACCAAACGACTATAATAGGTAGCTATGCACAGGGTCCGCAGGCTCCTCTGACTGAATAGCCAATTATTGAATATTGGCATGGATTAACTTACCGTCTTGCTGCGTTCACGTTTGAAGCCTAAAGACAAATGGCTGATGTAGTAGCGCAATCGCAAGCCGAGGCCCCGAATGGACGCCAAAAACGTCTCAAAATAGAAAGGGAATTAGGATGCAGGCAGGCTATCCAACGTCTGCAACGCATGCAGACGTGTCGCACACGTAAAGGGAACGTATGCGCAGCGCGATCTAACAATCACATGTGACCAGAACATACAGCCAGTAGTTGCACGGGACAAAGAAACATAATAGAATCCACGGCGTTGGGTCCTTCCTACGGCTCGTGGGTTCTAGTAACGTCAACAAGACGACAACGCAACGTCACTCAATTGAGATACACTAGCAATAAGAGGCTCTCTCTGCGTTAACGAAATTTCGATGTATGAATCAAATTGTGAATACACCGCCGCAACAGGCCCCTCATAGATGGAATGCGTCGTAGAAGTATGACAACTAAGCAAAGCAAAATTACATTTGCCAACGTCGTCCGCTCAGAGTACCAATGAAGCGAAAAATGGCCTCTACATATCTATCCTTTACAGCTAGGGCGTTCGACAAGAGCGCTTAATCGCTTACTGACTGAATCCAGCCATCGATGGTAATGGACAAGCAATAAGACAGAAATATTAGGAAAATCGATAAGAGATCTCAACAAGAAGCAACATCGAGATTAGTCTAGAGGTAATAACGAAGCGAATCCTGCACGTACATATCGAATATGTGTAGAATTGCGTAGAGCTGAAATCGGAGGCAAGTCATACAGAGTCGCAAGAAAGGTTGGAGTGGGTATTATGTGGTGAAATAAGAACGTTCCTGCAAATAGTTTAGGAGACAACAAACATTAGGAGTGTACAGAAGAAGGAATATAGGATGCGTTAGAAGTTGTTGAAGGAGCTACTGTACGTAAGGACTAGGCGAGAAACGCGGGTCTATAATAAATTCATCACTACTGATCTTTGTGGAATCCATGAAGGTTACTGCAGCGTTAGCGGCACAGGGTTAGTATGGAACTTGCCGAAAACCAATTAAATCTTGGCGCCTGAAGGCGCCAGCTACATTGAGCCGTAAGCCCATGTGTGGTAGGGTAAAATTACCGATCGCGACAAAAGCCTTGACGATGTTTAGGTATTCTGCTTACGACAGCAATCATTGTTCTAGGTACATAAAGACGCTTAGTTATAACGCGAATCAGCATCTGCAGTAGTTAATTCCGGTTTAATTTATTGCACATGGTCACAGAGCACCGCGTTTTGGGCATTCCACTTTGTAAACTAGCATGAACAGGTAGGTGAAGTTATTAGGCAATAAGGTACCAGGGGTGCGAGAAGTGGCAGTTAGATTTAGTACTGATATATCCGTATATCACCACTAGGTTCAACTGTTGTCAAAATCATCCCTTGAAACCGTAACTTCAAGGTGACTGTCCTGGTGAGCTAAAAGCGATGATCCATCTCAGGGCTTTGCACTGGACGATTCTCGTGGTATTATTCATCTATGGGCTGAAGAAGATAGGAGAAAATACGAGTAAATAGCAACCAAAGTAAACGTACACAAACGTTCACACTTAAGTGGTTGGGCAAAAAGCGTCCGACTAAAACTCCACCATTAATTCCCTAGTATACAAAGAAGGTCACTCATGTCAGTCACAACTATGCTAACTCTAAACGACTAAAAAACTAAAAACAAGAACCAGGCCAAAAGTACACCCGACCCATTTGTGTAGCACAGAATACCAACAAGTACTTATCCAGCTATACCTGTCAATACTGTCTATTAATCCGCTTCCGAAAACGAATCGGCTAGAGAAATAGAAATAGTCCTTAAGGTATTCTGATGGAAGTCCTTGGCACCTGTTATATTTGTTCAGACTTTAGATTAGGCTTGAAAATGAAGATTGCTATAAATCAGACGAGGCACATTTTGGCATTCTCAATAATAAATGATTTAATAACAGGTCTCCCATATTCACCTCGATAGATTTACTATTCGATGCATCATACTTCGACAATACTAGTCTTGGCGGAAGTTATTAGACTGTTAGCAGCGAATCCGCCAGTCTCGACATATTTTGCCGTTAGTGGGTAAAATTTCGTAGTAGCTACTTTGATTTTCTAAAAATAGTAGATTGAATTTACTCTAGGGAAAAAAAGTGAGGAAAGGGAAACAGGGAGAAAATACCATTTCTTTCTCGAAGATCTATGCTCAGAGGTCAAGTTTTTGTTCCTCGAAGATCACAATGCTGTGAAAATTAATCGAAAATTTGCAAATACATTAGCCATAAGGAAACCATGGTACGTGAATGGTGCAAACAGTTGGAGAATAAAAATTAGCGACGAGGTAACCAGGTGTAAGAGTTCGAAGGAGAGGAATGCATTGCCTTAGTCGAGGCGGTTTTTTACGATAGCATAACGTAGAAACTAATGGGCTTTATTTCACATGTTATGTCTAACATGACTTATAACTCAAACCCTGAAAACGCGGAAGCTGCTTAGACATAGCTGCCCTGTGAATTGACCCCAGGCCTGTTGGAAGTGTGCGTGGCGTATATAGTTACGATAGACAAGGCATGGACGAGGAAGTGGCATTGCCCTGGGAAGATGTGAGATTAGGCGATAGTGTTAAGTAGGTTCGAACGTAAGGTAACGGCAGTGATTACAATGGATATCAGAGGCACCTGCTACTACGGGATACTCCCCGAAAATGAAACAAAGATTATGGCCCGCTATATCGAGGTTCACAAGAGACACTCATGGGTCGTTAACACGGCAATCGAAGACGTGTAGTCTGCATATTTGGCGACAACTCAAAACCTCATAGCTGTGCTGTATATGAAGTAACAATAACCAACGTTGGCTTCAACTTGTTTATTCTCGTAATTTGAGTCTATGGAACACGGGGCTTTCTATGCGTTAAAAAAGACAACTGGTGGACAAGCGGATGAAAGGTATATGGCTATACAGAAGCTACCAGAGCGCTGGGGAAAATACCTCTAACACATTAAAAATTATCATTCTAGCCCAAGTCGTTTGCCGGATTCACTTGTAAAAGCCTAATATATTTGCTAAGATTTCTTTATCAGGTTGGTTAAAATTTTTGAACTCACTATATGTTTGCGATACTTAAAAATATTCTTGGATCATACTATAGTTCTTTGAAAGAATTGCATATAAAAGGTAACCCGTATATTCACCTAGTTTAGGCCATATTGAAGTGAAAAAAGTATAATAGTGCATCGCAGATTTTACGCTCCATTGTTTATCTCGGCTTAAATGGCACAAAGATATTACCGAAATATCGTAGATAATAATTATTTCCAGTCTCAATTACCGATTGTACGCTCGACCATTTCGGTTTTTTTTTCACATTTTGTACTACATAAAGCGTCGATCTAACAATGATGCTATTATAAGGAGACAACAGTCGTCTTCTCTAATGCTGTTTTTAGAAACCAAATGTATTGTTGTACTCAAAAAACTATATCTTCAAAACCCAGTGAACGGATGGCTATAGAAAAACTGTAAACACAAATAGGCAAAGACCAGTAGGCAAGCATAGTCAAGGAAAAAGAAGGAGTACGCAGCATATTCGTTAGATTTTTATGCTGAAATCTTTGTAGTTTCAACTTGTAGCAGACGAATGGATCCTTACACGGGAACTTCCAGACTCGCAGAACTAATGATTACAAGACCTGAGCTACTATATGTGTGCCAGTTCAGATTCCCATTATCAAGCCCGTGGCTAACCCATGTAAAAGAATATACCTAGATGTAGCCTGTGTTCTGAGCACACAGACTAGAGCATTGCAGAATTACGTTCCCCCAAGCAGCAGACGATTCATAAAAGAAAAAGTGAACGGCTGACGATTTTCCGTTTATCTGAACCATATCTATCGCACTTAGACTGATGAGTCTGGCCAACATCGCTACTAACCATATTCCTAGTTTTCGCGTTTTGTCTTGTTGTTAACTTACGTCGGGAAATACATATACCACTGAAGGGTTTATCAACAAATTACGGACAACCAACATATTGTTTTCTTGCCTTCACAAGGATATACCTAGAGGTTGATGATTTTCAAAGAGCACGATTGTCGGTGTCGGTATTAAGTTCCGCAAATCATACAATTGCATGGCTTACTTGGAATGATCCTGCGCGCACTAGCAATGCAAGAAAATCTCATTAACTAATTTCGTAGGACTTAGGTCACCATTTTTTTCGACTTGAGGAATTTTACTCACGAACAAAGAATGTAATGAAATAAAGTATACAAACCATTTGAGATACGGTTCCAAGCAAACTAATAGTGCCTTTATAGTCCTGCTTTAACGGTGTTCCTTTAGAATTATTATCTAGATATGAATTGGATTTTCATCTTGAGCGGAACATTACAACGTTAACAGAAGTATACCGATAGTTCACCTTAGCATTAAGCACTCATAGCTTGTGTCATGCTTGCCAATACTGGTTCATTTGGGGTTTCCGCGCAACCCTATTGAATCCAAGTTTTTGTCCTCCAGCTTTCGTCGTCGTAATTGCTCCGCAACCACCATATATAGCTACGGCCAGCAGCGACTCCAGCGCCATTCTACCTTCCTTTCTCGTTTTAGGTCTTCTGATCGGTATTCGTCGGCCTGTCTGTTTGCGCGCACGCATAGTGTAACCAGGGGAGAGGACCGACTCTCAGAGATAGCCTGTGTATCGCTGATCCTCAACTTCAGCAAGAAATACCTTAGCGCTGAGGACTGGTTGTTTTAACGTCCGATACGTTCTATATGCTCGAGCCGGCGCGTGCTCAGATTTCAAACTCCTTGAAATGGCTCATACGCCGCTTACACAGCCCTCTCCCTTACATTGAGCGGTTCGGTGTCGACCCTGCGCGCCTGAAATGGTTCTCTGTGTAATATTATCATCCTCTCGCTCGCGAGACGGCGGGTGCGCTGTGCTCGTACGAAAACACAATGTTACAGCCACCATCTCCCATCCATATCACCAGCAGTGCGTTAACAAAATCATCAGGTTAGTCGTGTTGAAGTGCAGGCGGACCGTGAGCCATGACCCAGTGTTTTCGGCAAGGACGCGTCTGAGTGGACGGTTCGGTGGAAAACGCGCCCATTTTTAGACAGAAACGGATACGGAGCAATACCAATAGACGAAATTAGAATTGTCTCAAATGAGCTTTCGTTATGAAGTTGTTGTTCGATTCAGTACATCGACGGGCTTGGCCAATACAGAATAGCAGACGTAATAGGAAACCAGCTAATTGATTTCAAGTGAGTGTTTTACAGGTGCATGTTTTCTCCATTGAACATTGCATGCTTAGCGTTATTTTAAGCGGCACTGAGGTATAGAAACGGGAAAGAGAGAGGCAGAGAGAGAAAGAGAGAACACAAATGTGTATGATGTCATATGCAGCAGGGGCGATCTTTAATTCTTGTCAGACGAAAAGGTAGTACACAAAAGGTACCAGATGGCCTTATTTTTCAATATAAAGAACAGTGGAACCTCTATATGTGGTCTGGTTTGTTCCGTCGCTTGGCTAGCCTAGACTAGAAGAAAATCGATCTGATTGTGCGATTATTCTTGCCCAAGCCGGGGCTAGTTGATTCTATCTAACTCGAAATATGTTCTTAAATAGGTTAGTTTATGTACTACACTAAATGTGTTTAATAAACTAAATGCTATCAGAGCTATTCCTTCTGTTCTTTTTTCAGTGAAAAAGGTTAGCGAAATCATTAAACGGATAGTTGTCACTCGTGGCAAAGATACCAAAAGCTCACAAAACGTGAACAGCTTGTTTTGAACCTGCTCTAATGATCTAAAGAAAGCCTACATGCTGTACTGGCTTTTTTTTTATATTCTAATCAAATGTAAAAACCTTATATTAACTTTATATACACACATTTTAACACCTTATATTAATAAATCCATCATGTTTTGTTTTAGTTCGACGTCTTCTCACTACACTGATTGCTACAAGTAAATAACTTTACGGGCGCATTTGTAGCCAGGGTTATTACATTTAGCGAAAGTTTGACTAGGCTATGGGGGTAAACATTGTGTTTAGAGAATCTGCGGGCATCGTACTCGTATTTTAGATTTGATGGTTCATCTAAGTTATCTATACACTTGTAGTATCTCTTGAACTCAAAATTAATAGCAAGGCAAGTCGTATATAATGCTACTTGCTTAGCTATGTGTATAATCATTGACAAAAGGCTGCACTCTCTGCTCATGGCCGCCATACGTCAAACAAACTATGCGCAAATAAAGAACGTTAAAGATAAACATTTACCAAACAACTAGGCGTACGTTTGCAGCAGCTGTCATAGCCTAATCATGTATAGTCAACAACAAATTGTTATAATATAATATATATAATGACGTATTTCTTTTGCGGAAGTTGTAAGCCATCTGGATGACATGGCGACCCAAATTGCTCGTCGAGATGGTAGTCACACATTCCTACCGATCGTCCTGATGAAATCCCCAACGCAGACTCCAGTTGTGACTGACCCAGAGTCGACTTCTGTCGTTAAGGAAGAAATTCTCAGCCCCATTCCAGAAATCACCTTTATAAACGCAACTGATACGCACGAAGCAGCGGCGAAACTTGCACCGCAACCACAACAAGTAATTATATTGTTATTAATTACATTACATATATACATACGTATTGTAACCTCTATTTAAGACGTTAGTATTTCCTTTTAACTTCGAGCTTGATGGAGCGAAAATGTTTACCGCAGTCTAAAGTTCACGTTTTGTAGTGCGAGGAAGAGGAGAGGTCAACAATCGCTTACGTTGTGTTTTCCTGGAAAAATATTATATGAAACTTCGAACTACAATCCACTGAATAGTCTATTCCTAGTACTGTTTCAAAAATTATTATCATGTGTTCCCTTTCTAGATTCGCGTTATGGTCCAAATTCCTCCAGAGCGATCACGAAGTCCTCCGTCTACGGCACCAGAATTTTGCGTCGACACAACTAAAGCTATTTATCCAGGTCTTCATCTTGGAGCTACCTTCAGCAGCTACCAAGATTTAACTGTGAGCGTTTGTATAATAGATTGCGATCAGACTATTATCTAACCTAACCAAGACTATAATGATAAAATGATTTAGCTAAAAGGTAAATACAAATCGAATTTTATAATACATATACGCAGGTTTCTCCTTAGACATGTTTAGAATTTCCACTAAAAGATAATGACATGGATATATTGATTGAGAGCGTTGACCAAGAGGAACAAACGACTGAATGTAATTTAAAATATACACATTTTTGCGTTGCTAGGTGAATGCAGACCAAGCATGGATGAGTTTCAGATATCATAGTTAGTCCTCTTTCCCAACCAAAAATGCTAGCGTTTAAGCGTTTAGGTGTATTTGCCTTGCGTTCCAGAACCTCGTGGCTAAATTTCAGATGGCCAAGGGAGTCCATCTTTATGTTCGTTCCTCACGAAAGCTCTACCCTGCGTTAAACCATATGGGAGAAGTCATTCGTGACTATAACCACAGCCTGATCTTCGCCGAAGTGTACTACGCTTGCACCAGGGGTGGACGCCGCTTCGCACGCCGAATCGGTGGAGATGCGGAATTTCGAAACTGTCCATTTAATATCAAAATTCGTCTAACCAGGGACGGCAAACATCTCTACATACGAGATATCTGCCCTGCACATAATCACGTTCTTGAAAGGGTGAGTCGATTTGACTATTTGTATGGAATTACTAAAACTATAAAATGAAAATTGTATATAAAAAAATTTGCTAACTTTTTCAAATTTCCACAATAGACACACATACACGTAAAACGTTATCTATCGTTCTTTTAGCAGATTTATGTTGAAATAACTAGCTATGCTAGCAAGTAGGGCGGTCATCAATTACTAGTTGATGTTGTATCTACATGCTACACGACCAACGTTCTTAGCGTCTTACGTATAGAGCGTCAGCCCGCAAACCATGTTCTGGCATCACTCTCTTTTTGTTTAACATGCAATCCTCTTTTCCGTTTTGTGTATATGTATCTGTATTATTATGATATTATACATTACAAATATCCAAAGTTTTTCTGGTAAGCAATGAACACAGTGCGCTTTTTTTAGGGCGTTGTTCCTAGGCCTGTCACACACGCACCTCAAGCGCTGGACGATATTGGTCAACGACCTCGAATAAAAATCATGAAACCACCCTCTATTTTAACAAGGCATCCTATTATTCACACTCTTGTACGAGGGGAGTCTACATCAGACGTAAATGGCGCGTGTTCACGTCAGGTGATTCTCGTACCAACAACCAGCATACGTAGTCCTCTCACTGGTCAGATGGTCGTCCCTCTAACGGTTGCGCCTGCAGCAAAACCTACTGGACCTACAATGACATCAGTTAGTGCAGCCACTCCCAGCAAGACCGCTGTTGTTGCAAGCGCAATTCGTACTCATGTATCGACAACAACGGTGCCCACTGATGCACGCACACGAATTCATGCTGCAGTGACTGCCATTCAAAACCTAGCTCCCGTGAGAGTAAAGGAGGAACCGAAGGACGTGGATGTAGGGAACAATGACTGTGCGAGCTGTGAGCCTGTGTATCAAGACACTCCATCGCAGGTAGACGACCAGGCATCGTATGTGTTTAAAACGGAGGCGACCGATGAAGTCGTTGAACAGAGTGTGTTCGACGCTGATACAGATTGCGTTATGGAATCAGAAGAGAAGATAGTCCCAGACGATGGCGAGTCCGTAGAAGACGATACAGCAAATGAGTTTTCAGCCGATCTCGACCTTGACGATGAGCAGACAGATGGATCTTCTGAGCTGGCCAAACGTCCGCGAATGACTCGCACCCTGCCATGCCCGGACGATCGTTTCGTTATGTCACGACAAAACATTCTCGATACGATGAAATTCTGCTGCGAATGCGGTACCCGCGTGTCTGAACGCTATTACACCGACAAACCGGACCGGTTAGCTGTGACATTGGTTTGCGAAGAGGGTCACACAGTGGACTGGATATTGCAGAAAATAATACGCAAAAAGATCCCATACCAGGTACGACTATCGGATTTCTTGCCGATGTCAAGTGTTCAAGCTGTCGACGCAGTTCAAAGGTGAAAGTCAAAAATAGTTACTTTTCTTCAAAACAAATCAGTACAACAACGCAAAGATGGTTGCGTCAAGCAGACGACAAGAATACTAATATTTATATAAGACACTCCTGTTTATATGACATGTACAAAGTAATATTAAAGCTCTACGATGGCGTAGTGCAATAATTAGTTACGAGCTTAGCAAACCAGTTTCAATTCAGTTGTATATACGCATTGCTGAAAATCCTCAAGAAGCTTCCTGCAGCCGGAAACGGGTGAATCCGTTAACGAAATGATAGTTATTATGTTCAAAGTGCTTTTCTGTGGCGCGCGTGATGTGTCTGTTCTCACCCCGGTATATTTTCCGATTGTGCTAACTTCAAGTAAGCAAATTCATAAAATATATTAGCATGGGTTTAGTGAGCATCGCTGAGGAATCCCGTATTTATGTGTCACAGGTTTACTCTTTATATGTATTGAACATCATAGGGAGACCTGCCACTGTAATGAAACATCATTCTTTCATGGTAAATCCTTTACATTTATCGCAAGCATAGGTATTCTCCAGGGACTCCATTCACCGTCCTAGCATGATGAAAAGACTGTTATGCAGTAACGCATCGTCGATATTCATGGTTAGATTAGAGTTTTTATTCGTAGAACATCTGTAGTAATATATATATATATATATATATATATATATATATATATATATATATATTGTGTGATACAATTACATATTTTGTTTCCAGCGAAGATAATATAACCAAAGGCTGTTTACGTGCTTGTTTTTGTACCATTTCATAGCAAATTAGGTTGACTAGCAGAATGATATAACGCTATTGGCTCGTTAATTTATATTGCGGCAATGACAATGGGGTTAGCATTTAAAAATAAAAGTAAAGTATCGGTCCATTAAACTCATGCTACCTGAGTGAATACATCGCAGAAATGTTTGATTGTGTGTTTGTTAGTTTGCGTGGTATACGATCAGGTGTTGCGCAAACGTTCCAGGAATATCGTAGGTAACTTCTGCATTCTAAGTAACGATAGATCGACATTGAGAATCGGCAACGATGTCCCATTTAGACACAAGAATTACCTGTTATTCTGATCACAAAACCAAAAATGAAACCCAAGAATCTGTTCTTATTATTAACTTAATTCAATGCCGTACTATAAGCATATTTGCTTTAAAATGGGTCCATATCAATGCATCGCTATGTCTATGTATATCGAATCGTACCTAGGATCTCCTGGTTCTAACCTACAATAAATTTTATTTATAAGAAAAATAATGACATTGTTTTTTTGATCCGTTTGAAAATGATGCTGCACGGCTACGGTACACTAAAACTTCATATTCTACAGTTTCATATATACACAAATTGACGCATTTGTGTTGTAATTGAGGTGCCTGAACGTATCGGGGTCTCGCTGGCACAAACATGACTACTTGCATTATATATATCCATAGCGCACTTTGCTAAAAGGGCCTGATTTTTTTTTCATTTTACTATATCAATGGTATAGTACAAAAAGCTGCAAAACATGGTACTCTCGTCTCTGATCTTCACAAGCTCTTTCTAAGACGGATGTGTTTCTGATTTTTTTGAACTATTGTCAGCTCAGTAGACAATTACTCAATCTCACACACAGCAAAACTGTCTTCTGTGCACCCTTCTCAGATAAATTCACCTTGGGTGTTGCACAGCACGCAGTCGATATGAAGATTTATGGAGGAATAGACTCCCCGAATCAAAAAACTTTCATATTACGTAGGCTGACAAATCTCAAGAAATGATGCTCCGAACCAAAGCTTAAATGATTTACTGCCAACTGTGCTCCCACGCATTTTGGGCAAAGCGATTCTCAATAAATGCTTTCTATGAAAAGCACTTGATCAAAGATGAAAATAGCGATCATGTATTTTATGCTCTGACTTTAGTGTCGTTTAAGTATGGAATACAAAATTTTCTATGGCGATTCCAATGATTAGTGACCCTGTGATCTACGGTTTTTTTAGTCTACAGATTTATCGATCGTCTCTCCTTTTTAATGTGCGAGCATTTTGATTTACAGAATGACAGAACGTCGATAGAAAAAGTGAAACCCATCTTTGCCAGGGAAAAGCTCATGGGCTCCCGGTAGGTTTAAGAGGCGCAATTTCTGACCACCTTTTTTTATTTAAGAACGTTGCGAACTTCGAAAAAGCACTTATTTTGTATTTTGCTTGTATTGTTTTTTTTTGTATTGTATTTAAGATTGCATGTCCCGCTGCTAATGCTGAAAGGAACGCCTCACCTAAACCCGCTGCTCTTAGAGAAAGTATTAGTAAACTATTTCCGTTTTGTATTAGCCGTAGGCTACAAGGGGGTCAACTCCTAAAAAGATGTAATGCTGTTTACGTTGAATAAAACATTGTAATATACAATATATACTAACTTATATTGTGCACATGGAGGTCCTCTTGATTTTTACTTTGATTTTAATTAGCGGTACAATATGATGAAACCCCTGATATACTGGATTTGCAAGGTATCTTCTCTCTAGTGAACGAGATATTGTTCTATGCAGTTCTTTAACAATGCCTATTTCAATTAGGGCACGACGATAAGAAATCCTATGCTTCTAGGCCTCTACGTATCTGTACATATACGCTTTTATCATATCAAAAAAGCTCTAAGAATTACCGTACATTTTGTGTGTCGGCCTGATCTAACGAAAAACCACAACGGCTGAAATGACATATCTTCATGATTTTAACGCTGACTGTAATGACAATAAACTTTTTTAACTGGCTACTTCAACAGGGGGTAAAAATTTGTGAAATTCAAATATAAAGATCATTTAGTTTTTCTTGCTATATTTAAAACAGACAAAATCACTTCTATAATGGTGTTGAATGTGGCACTTCCAATGTTGATTGGGTCAGGATGAGATGACTGAAATCGGACAGTAAGGATAATTGCAAGCAAGCGTTAACTTTGCTAAGCTTTGAGAAAGATTTAAGGCACCCACTCCAAAAGCTAACAGAATTGTGCTGGAACGTTCAGTACCCATACGTAATGCGGCACATGGGCTAGAAAAACCGAGTATTTATTTAAGCCCAAGCAATTAGCCAAGACTGTGCAGGTTTTGGAGCGCTATTTTTTGTGTACTTGCAGGTGGCTTTGCGAATGAGCTACATATATAATCATAAGGAAAAATAATAGGATGGGACAAGAGTCACTGTCTTGTCCAGGACCATTTGTTCCACCGTATATATAAATATATACTTCGAATAGATTTATCTATAATAATAATAGTGGTCGATTTGAGTATATCAGGTTTGATATACTCAAATCGACCATTATTTTTAACCAAGCAGAAGGATAAACATGTGTATATGGTGCAATAAGGTACAACAAAACGTTTGTCGAAAAAGGCGCGATAAATTTTCTGAAAAGGCGTTCGCTTATGAACGCGAGGATTGTGTTTTTTCATATGTATATATTATAATACTGTACATAACACGTTAGTGTAATACAACTGAATACAAAATCAAGTGAATAATATATTAGTAATCATGTTTTTGTTATCTTATGTATATATATATATATATATATATATATATATATATATATATATATATAGCAAATTCTACTAATTATTGACTAGATTGAATATAAAAATTGCATTTCGATGTCTGAGCATGATTCCAATTGAGTTAGGTAACTACTAATATTCTATAATATAACGTAACTTTTGAAGCACTAAATTAATTGCCCATATATCAACACGCGACAGCGGGCGAATCAGCTTTCTAACTTTGAAGCTACCGGAACGACTACTAATCGTTGTCTTAATGTTATTTAAAAATAATTCTAGATGTTCTACAAGTTTTCTATATTTTACACAGCAAGGCATGCGAGATAAGTTTGCTGTTGATACTACTATAAGTTAAAGCACTTCCAAACACAAAGTGTCTCGTCGATTATCATTAAGAAATACTATAGAATAATTGTAACGTAATCACAACGTGGGATGGTGATTGCGAAGTTCAACAACATCTCATGTAATGTAAACCTTAGTATTAATGCTAGTTGATCTTTACGTTTGCTATACCTTGGAGAAAGAGCGGGTCGATACACATGAAAAACGTACTTTCTCTTCAATAAAAACGGGGAGGTTAAACAACACATTTTTTAGACCTGACAACAGATAGGAAGCCTTCGCTATCCTCTCGACAACAGCTTCCTATGCCCCACGGTATTGACATCTCAATACGAGTCAGCTGTGCTTGTTACAGTCTTAAAAACTATTTTCCATCGTTCCGAACTGTTTACTTTCAGCCTTCAAGAGTCGAAGCCTCCCAACATGGGAGCGCCCATTAGAAGCTTATTATAAAGGATTCTATGAAGATCAAATCGAATACATTAACGCGTGTACTCCAACTTCACTCACGCCAATAAATTAGCAAACGAACTGCGCTGCTTGCCCTGTGGTTGGTTATTGATTGCCACTTGTTTCCGTGACGCGTCGCGGACCAGCACTGCTGTCCTTCTCTTCATCCGAAGACAGGTTCACCGGCATGCTGATGATAGGCTGTTCCGGTTCATGTTAAGGTTATCTAGGTTTCGAGTTTAACACCAGTATCGCTTTTGGGTGTTCCGTCAGACGACTAGCTCCCAGCACGCAAACCGTGTGTCTATGCCCGGGTTTGAATCTAGACCACAATGTGTGCCTAAGGTTGGCAGGCAGAGACGCTACCCACTAAACTATCACGGGGAATTACCTTAAGCACCACAGGCATTTTGATGTGTACGGCGAGCTGATTTGATAATATTAGCTTATTCACTAGTACCATTATTAGTGTATTTAAGGCAAAGATATACCAGTCGAAAAATTAGTTGAAAAGTTCAAGTAATTTGGCTTTCTCGTGGCTAATTGATTCAGCGACAACATGCTTATAGTGATGTCAAATGCAAATGTTGAGACCTGAACACTATTTTTTGTTGCCTTTTATAGGTTTTATATATAATTGGAATCGGATTTGATAAATCGTGCCTCTTCACACGAGTTATTGCACTAAGCCTAATCAAAGACTTCCTTCTTAAATTGTCATATAAATATATTGCAAATCGAAACCTTGAAATACTTCTATTTACACTTGGCTTCCTGGTTTTCCCATGTGCATTCAACTGATAATTTGCAGAAATTTAATGAAAACTGCCAATGTTTATTTTTATAGATTTCTTGAAACTACAAAATATTTGAAAATGTCAAGATCAACGTAAGTGCACTCGGACATTTTGGTTCAGTTTTTCGTGATTTAGAGTAAAACTAGATAGACGAGAAATCCCATTTCTACATAGGAAAAATGACGAATAACCTTGTCCCAATTTGTAATATTGCTGTCCACTTACAAGCTTCAGAAAATATGTTTCAAAATATAACTGGACCCTAGTGCGTGTGTCATTTTCACTATTCTATGAAACACACAACTTAACGGGTGGGACTCAAACTGTTTCGACTGCAGCCAAAGCCTGCCCTGCACTGTTGCCGACTTCATTGCCAGACGGTGTACTCTTCTTTAAGAGACCGCCGTTTAAAATGGAAATTTCTAAATTATGTTTTAATCATTTAGTTCCCTAAATTTATATTCTCATTAAGCATTAACTGCTAGTATTTTGTTTTGAAAAATTTTTTTACTTTAAGACTATGCTTTGGCTAGTATAGTTAAATGCAGTCATTTTTGCATTTATTATGGGTCTCTAGGTGAAAGGATTGAGTATACAAAAATATTATTTTGGTGATACGAACCTGTGCAGTCGTCAGTAATTACCAGTTTGATGTCGTTGAATTCGTTCATTCGTTTGCGGATCTTTTCAATTGATCTGCTAGAAACTGGCGATCGCATTAGATCCTATAAATATAGAATTCTAATTGTGTTTATTTCTAGAACGCATGAACAAAGCGTCAACGTCTAATTTAGTCTTGGTCTCGCTGTGCGTATTCGCGAAATAGGAAAAAATAAAAGCAGGAGCGTGTGACATCTCATATAACCAACAATTGAATAGCACTCTGCATGGAAGGGATTATACGTGTTACAGGCGTACGTCAATACAGCATTTATATACCTCTTTTTTTCTTCAAGCAGATTTTTTATTATGTGACATTCGCGCGGCCAGAGACCTAACGGTGCAAGCCACTGCGTCGATAGTAACTGATGTACGACAGCGTTTCCGCATATAGCACAGTTTGCCGCCTTTGTGCCTTTTGTCAGTATTCTTCTTACATGAATTATCGGAAGTAGTGATGCGATGTTAGCGGGATGCAGCAGAAATATAGAACGAAGTTATTAGAATTCCAAAAGAAAACACTAATGTCACTACACTTGTTCGTTGCTTCGAGAATTCGTACTTGAAATTCTAAGCCACTGTTTTATTATGAGAAAGATACTGAGCTAACAGGGGATATACTATTTAAGTGCCTTTAGCCTTAGCGGTAAGTCAGAGTGCGTAGATTAATTGGCAACGCAGCGAATGCATCGCACAGATCTAGATGTAGACGTCCGTATACCCTCTCTCACCTCAATTTTCGTCAGTGAATCTGCGAGAGGGAGTCCAGCCGCGCTGGCTGGGTTCAATAAAACCCAGGACTGTAGATTACGAGACTGAATGATAAAAGATGCCAACGGCATATTTCATAAATATGTGCTGCGCTAGGAAGACAAATAGGTATAATGATTCTATTTGCAAATACAGGGTTACATTAATCTGCATGTGATCAACCAGATCAGAACAAAAAAGTAGCTATCATCATAAAGATAGTAAAGCTATCATAGGAGTCGAAGTCTTTCTATGAGCTGGACTAGCGTATTGCACAAAAGTTCACCCTGGATGTTATTCTCTGTTGGGAACCTTATTTAGCTGAATCTTCGTGTTCGAATCAATATCAGCGAACACCAACTTGCGTTCAATGTCTGCATCAGCCTTCCCATCAAAGTTATCAACGTGTTAGTTTAATCGAAATCAGTGATTTACTTTATTAAGATCGAGGATTTGGCTGCTGAAAGGACAAAAGTATGTTACTATGTAATATAGAACAAACAGGGCAAAAAAGCACTACGAAAACTTCACCATTATTTGAATAGTGGCATTTCTGATGTACCTAATTTCCCGATGTGTCCACTTCAAAATTCTGTTATATTGGCATACGAAAAATTTAGTGAAAGCACACTGAAGTTTCCAGTTTCTGTTAACAGATTTGTTTATCTAAGCATTTGGGTTATGATTATTAAAATATTTAAAAAAAATTAATTTCCCAAAAATGTCTGTTTATAAACGCAATAGCTGTTTGTGCGCATAAGATTTGCAGTTCATTAGGAAACAGCAAGTGTTTTATCATTCATACTGGTACACTGTTGTTTATTCTACTATCTTTATAAGCAAGTACAGTCACAAACGCAGGGTTAGATCTCCACATACGCTCTGAACGACTTAAGGTCAGTCACTCGCAAATTAAGCATTACGTTTATTAAAAAGGGATCTACCCTGCTTAAAAATTATGTCTCTCTAGGTGTACAATTGTACCTATCATAGCTTTTTTCCTTGTCTTCACGATGAAAGCCGTTTACCTCATTATACTACCTTTTTTTTAACAATTGTATATGTTTTTTAATATAAGGAAAGGAATAAAATTCTTAAAAGCTTTATTTAAAAAAAAAACGTTTTGGAAAAAGAGAAAGCCTAGACTTAAAAAGTTCAACGTTTACATTGTCGGGTTGCGATATGCCTACCAAGAAACATAAAGCTCGTCAGCGGCACGTATAATATCGGCCATAAACAAACAACCCCGTCACTAAATGCGATTACAGAGCTGTCGTGCCATTCGTAGACTTGGACGTTACACTACTGACCAATGATTGAATAGTTTGCTAGACATATTGGAACGGTATTAGTCTTTCTCAGTATACCCAATTGTGTCTAGCTTTCGTTTTCGTGCCCGCCATGGGGTTGTACTAAGGTGTTTGCCCGCAACACTTTGAAACGCGTGAAGTTGTATAGACTAGAAATTAAGCATAAACGAATTTTGTTTCAAACTGGAAACCAACTGCCTGAAGCGTTACTCAACAGCAGTACCGGATGTAAAACTCGAAACATATAGGATTCCGCTTTCACCCTTGACTTCTACAGCTAAAGAACGTTGCCACTGTTCAATCGTATGAACACTTGAAGGGTCATAAGATAAATTCCTCTGACATCCACGAAGTCGAATCTTACCGTGCTCAATCCGCAATCACCGTGTGACTTACTAATCGTACAATTCGTTGAAAGGTCTCTGAGTAATTCTGTGAGTAATTCTGTCAACGCGGATAGAATAAAGACGTGAACCTATATCGCGATGACCTCTTTCATTTCATGCGTACCTTATTGCTTGTAGTTGTTTGAAAACACCTCTTGAGCTTCAATTTCAATTTTAGCTATGTAAAATGGCAGTAAATATAAAATGCGAGTCAAATATGCGCTATCGGTACATCTAGCTATCTTTTTCTTAGAGTTCTACCTAGTCTTTGAAACAGTTGCTCAAAATACTATGCCGAGCTTGACGAGTTTGTTCTAATTATCCTATAACTGTCGCAATATTGTTAATTACATTTCGGCTCGAGTTATCAAAGTAACTGATAAAGAAGAGTTCATACTTGAATATATTTATGGCCGCTACCATGTTCGTGTGACTAGCCGATGAACTCACCCGTCCACAAAACAATACCATTTTTAATGTTATTGATTTTAACGATAAGCATTGCGCATCTTTATTTTGGGGCATGGCTAATTGAATTGACATCTCGTTTATAAAGTTTAGAAGTTCTGAAGAAAATTCCTGATAATACGTTATACTACTTAGATATTCTTGCATCTTAGCGGACGCCTAGTAGTAGTAGTGCTAAGTTTTAGCAGCTTAAAACTTTGTAAGACTACTCGTTGTTAGCCAGTGAGTTGCCACTGCTAAGCGTAGCAAAATACCTAAGTTTGAAACCATTATTATCTGAATATTTTGAAACCGAATATTTTTCGTGTTTTACGGTCATTGTTTTAACAGTTAGGCACTACTTCAGATGCCTGGCATCCGGCAAAAAATATGTGTCTATGCCTGAATTTCAGCCTAGACCGTTGCGTGTCTTCAACTTAGACGAACGAACAAGTTACCCACCGCGATATCACATTAGTACCTGTGTGTAATAGGTCTAGTGATATTGCTGCTTGGAAAAGTGAATCGTTTTTCCGCAATCGTGACGAAAAGACAAAGCTGCACAACTATACTGTAACGGCTATGCCGTAACGACGATACTTATGATAGTGGAAGAATTGATCTTGCTGTCATATGTGGCTAAATTATAGCATTTATCATAAAAGAGACAAACGAGAAGGATTCAAATATTTCGGCCCTTCAAACGACGAATAGTTTGGTGTACCGTGTATATTAACGCGTATTAACGTTATTACGTGTATATTAATAAGAAGGGATAAAAGAATTGATAGCAAACATGTTGTCTTTATTTACACTTGTCTCGTCGACTTTTGAGATATTTTAAGAAAAAGCTTATTCAGCTTCAATCACATTGCAAGCTATATCTTCATTTGGTCACCATTTAGTGAAACGGTTATGTTTTCTTACCATCGTCATCATCACCATCACTATCCTTCTTTTTTCCTATTATTGTTATCATTAGTCCATAATTATCGTCTTCCAAAAAGTAAATAATAACATTATTTAATACGGTCGTGCTTCCCTTCTGTCGAAAGTGAACGTTGAGGCAATATTCGTTCTCGCTCAGACAACCTCATGTATTCTCCGTTAAACTAAATTGTTCCATATTTATATATTTGATGTCATCATTACCTGTTTAGTTCTCAAGAAGCTTTTTACGAAACTTCTGAAATGCCAATCTAGTGCACAACTACGTTAACGTAATGATTACCAACTAAGGATTCGAAAACGATAGTTGTCCTCTGAAATACGCAGTACAAATTTGAACGAATTAAACAGTTCCCGGATTTTTGTCTTGTACCGAAACACTCAAACAAAACCGAAGTTTTTGGTCTTCACAGCGAGTAACAGTTTTGATCGAAGGATGTGTTTCGACGAATAAATCGGAAGGTAAAGACGAGAAATACAGGTGTTAGCGCTGGGAAGATGCTGGTCGTCTGGTGGGCGTAATGTGATCGTCGGCATCGGCTGGAATCCTTCCTCCGACGCAGGTAACGCAGGAGAACCCGTCCAGAAGTAAACAAGATCTTGCCGTTCTCTAGAGGTCATTTTTTCCATGATGGACCAAAACCATTTTTTGAAACGCACCGTCCGTTCTGTGCTTTCTTTACCTTCATCGATGAAGCTCGTATAGGAGATGAGACTCTGTACGTTTACTTCCGGTACGCCGTTCAACAAAAGTCTAAGATCTTCCGCCGTTAATCCTTCAAGGCTATTGTTTAGTAGGACATCGAACACACCCGTTCGCAGCGCTTCGAGAGCTCGTTCCTGTGACTTAACCATACGGTATTCTGCGTACCGACGGACATAGTCGTACACATTGTGTACAGTGACATGCGTATTTCGACCGTCAGGTATTAGCTCGACGGTGTCCCCACCTTCCTCCTGACCTAGATCGATCGTAAACGTCAGATCGAGGGCGGCGATTACCTCCTCTTTATTGTTATCTTTGTTATCCCCAGCTTCGAAGAGAATTTGACGCAAGCTTTCATACAACACAGGATCAAAAAACGCGAGATCGTGCCACCCAATTCGCCGATTTAGTATGTACTTCAACACATGACGACTTAGTGGGATTGGACACAGCTCATTCTGTAGTAGGCATAGGCCCATCACGCGTCCTATGTTTCTGAACGCGTTCAGTCGTTCCGGTGTACACTTGCCTTGGCGCGGAGAATAAAAACCGGTCTTACCAGGTTGATAGAAGAAAGGCGAATTGTCTTCACACGGCACCGCGTCCATGGGCTCGCCAAGCGCGCTCGATGTGCCAGCCTCGTTGAGATCCAACGGTTCCAGCTTGACAGCACTGTGATGGAAAATGGTAACCACAATATGAAACTGTTATTGCAAATTGCTGTTCAGTACATAAATATCAGTCCTTCTAACAGGGTTTCGAGCCGATATTATTACCTAGAACCCAAACTAAGTAGTCCTAAGCTGAATTTTATAGAACGAGGTCGTGTTCCGGGTTCTCTTTTTAGAAACTTACCGGGCTGCTGCCTTAAAAAAACCCTTTACCTTTAAGTAGACATGCAACCGGCTATGTCTTCCATACGTACCATTTGTTGGAAGCGATCAAGTCGACGCACTCGTCGACCCGCTGTTTGAGTGACTCTTCCGATGTTAGGAGAAGAATCAACTGAGTTGCGGACTGTTCAAGAAGCATGCCTGTGATCTTTGCTGCAAGAAGTGGTCGTAACGCTTGGACACGAGGGTACAGACGGGCTCCGAGCTGTTTACGATGTGGTGATAATTGGTCGTTTCCTTGGCTAGGTTCGCCAGAAGTGGCCATGGCGAACGCGGGAGCTTCGACTCGAAGCATCGACCCCGATGGGCCAACTGCGCGTGACGAGCCACCGCTGGATCGTCCAGTTGCGGACGATTCCTTGTCCTTGTCGCGAGACTTTAGTCGCTGGATCAGGTCTGAAACCGAGCCTGAGATTACAGCGACTTTTCTTGGTATTTGTTGTTGTAGTTCTATAATTACGCTACCTTAGGCTCTCAGAAATTCTAAGAGTTGGTGATAGGCACAATTAACTTTGCTTCCTATTATTTTCTATGTACCCTATTATATATTTACATGTTATTATGTATTAGTATGTATGTATTCTATTAGGCATAAATTGGGGATATGCGCATTACGTGACAACAGTAAGTTACGCTCACGTAACGCACGTCGAGAACTGTCGCGAACAGGTTAAAGTGACCTTCCTGTAGGACAACTACATAAAAACAATTCGCATGACATGAGAACAAGGGATTCCTTGTACTGACATCTCTAAGAGCAGAAAAAATCAAACGAGCTCCGGTATAGATTTCGAAGTCGCATAGGCTTACTCACTGTATTGTAATGTACGGTTTCCAGTTTGACAGCCCTCAAGATTAGGAATGTTATCGTTAGCTAGCACGGCTTCAGCAAACGACGCGTAAAATGAGCGTGCAACTCCTGATCCCTCACCAGGTTCGTCTCGGAAAATCACTTTAACTCTACTAATGGCGAGAGGAGGAGTGCCTCCCATTGAGCGGCGGCTGTTATTCGTGTACTGTTGGTTTAGTTCGCGGAACGTGAGTTGCAGAAGTGCGCCTCGTTCACGTTCCATTTTGGCCAGTGACAAATCTCGCTGCTGTGAACCGCGGAGCTTTTCCATGTCTCGACGGAAACGAGCTTCTTTAACAGGAAACCCGCCGAGCTCCGAAATGATGGAGCCAGGTTCGGCACCCACGTCATCAACGAACACCCTACCGAACAGCTCCAGCGTTAGATGCCAACGGCTCAGAAGCGCATCGTGGGGCTGGCCTTGCCCCTGCTGTCGCTGACTCCTTTCGTTGCCGGTGTTCTGTTGCCGTGCCCCTACAGTGACTCGCGGCCAACTGGCATCATCTTCCAAGGCCGTACGAAGCGAGGGCCTCAACTGGGCTGCTGAATCGCGTCGGTTATTTCCATCGCTTCCAGATGCAAATCTCGACGGTGGTCCAAACAAATCTAGTCGGGTAGCAGCTGGCGTGAGCAATTGCGGTCGTTCGGCTAGCGGCAGTGCTTCGGCAAGTGGCGTAGCAAACGGATCTGGAGGTGGTATACAACCCAAACAAAGAGTAGAGTCCGATCGTTGGAAGAAACTGTGTTTTCTCCCAGCGTGTACGGTCTGCTTGCCATTACTCTGAGAGTCGCCCGATGGCCTGTCGGTCGATGTTCCAAAAGGCTTCTCTTCCGTGTCCGTATCAACCATATCCTGTTCATTGTCCAACCAAGGGTCTAATGAGATCGATCCTTCCCGCATCACGTCACTAAGGTCGGTGCCTTCAGCACTGCTTGTTGACGATCCATTGTTTCCACAGCGCAAATAGTAAATCATTGAGTCGAAGACGTAACTGCCGAGCGCATAGAAAATATTAGTTGTAATAGCCATAACACCATCAGCGAAATGTAAAGGGTTGGCGTTACAAGACTAACCTATGTGTGTTACGCATACAGCCAAATTTCTTTCAAAAAATGTATTCATCGATACTTACGCGATATGCTTAAGGGATGCAACATCAATGATTGGCAACGTGTCCAAATGTTCTGACGATTGAGCTCGAAGTAAGGACAGCGTGTACGAGAGGAAATCTCTCCGTGCGGCTGATTCAATTTTGCTGCGACGACGCGACTCGCCGTTATCGCCTCCTGTTCGGGACGACCCCGCTCCTGAGCTTCGTGTTCCTTGTCCCGAAATGCCCTGACCACCAGCCGATGCTGCGCCTCCGGTGAGTCGCTTGTTGAGAGCGCATCCAAAGCGCAACTGTCCCTCTGTAGAATCCATAACGGTCATGAACCAGTTCCAGGTTGGTTTTAGAGCAGATTCGACTAGTTCGTAAAGGCTCGGCAAATGTTCTGGTGATAGCACCTCAGGAGGGACTTTGAGTAAGCCCGGAACTAAATAGCGAGCCCCTGTTGACTCATCGAGAACAGCTAGTAAGTCTGTAAGCTGACGAATCAACGCGCCGAAAGTACGAGCTAGCCCTACGTTTGTATTGGTGACAGAAGGCACCCCACCGTCGCCATGAACTCCGGCAGCGGCGGCAGCCGTGAGGGCGACAGCTGACGCCGACGAAGAAGCGGATGATGAATTCCCTGTAGACCGACGCAGAGAATTCGCGTCGATGTACACCAAACCATTTGCCAGTGGTACCGAAGCAGCTAGAAACAGCAAGTAAATCGTGTAGTCATTAGGCAATAATTATTGATCGCTAATTACTCGTTAAGTAAATCGCAAGTGTAACTGTTGACAAATGATAGTGCTTGCTTCTCTTAGTCATTTCTGACGACAACTGGTTTTCGTCGGCGATAATATTCATGCCAATTAATATGTGTAACTCTGATTGCTTCATGCTGTTAGCCCGATATATTTATCTATATATCACATTTTCGTCCAACAAGTAATTGTTACAACAGATATGCGACAATGCCAAAAATGGTTTGTACCAGAAGGTTGTAAATACTTACTAAGGATTGTATTTGTGGTACCAGTGGATGCTGATACTCCAGCTGCATAAACAAGTTCGGAGCGACTTCTGACAGCCCACTGAAGGTGAGGGGGCGCTAGGTACGTAGGAGAGTTGTTGTTGCGGCCCATCGAACCACTTGGACGTCTGCAAGATTTCAAAGAATCATACGTTAATTATAGAGATGCTTAACGTTCTTCCTATTTGTTGCTACATGAATGATCAAATATTATAACAAAAGATTGTTAAGTCTTATCTGAGAGAAGTTGAGAGACAAACAGAATTAACAGCGCATTGGTAACTGTAAAAACTATTAGACATCGATGCCGTAGCTCCAGTTTTTCTTAAGATTAAAAAATTATTGCAGCTTGAGGATTGGAGCATAGACAAATGCCTACCTCTCCAAGGGTTCGTCCGTGTGCTCCCCGTCATCATTGTCCTGCTCTTCTGTATCGCCTGCATCGCTATCTTCTTCACCCTCGGCTCCGGATGTCTCCCCTGTCGAGTCATCGTCTGAAAACGGACCGTGTTTTTCAAGGTAATTAAATCTACCTTCAAAAGCTTCAGATAATCACTTTTGGGATCAAGGATTAAATACTCAGAAAGCAGACCACAACAGTAACAGTTCACTACTCCCCAATAACATCCATGTAGTTAATCTGATAACACATAATGCAGACTGGTCAGATCAGCCGAAGTCCCAATGATTAACCTATAACTAGCCGCACCAATACTTCGTTCAATATACACAAGTCTGATTCGATAAAGGCGCAAGCACCCATTCATAACGATCTACAACTTGCCTGCTTCGTTTCCGGCCGGCGCCTGCCTGTCCTGGCTGCTCGAGTGATGACCTCCTCGAACCTCGGAGATGGACAACACCGACAAAGCGTCTTCATCACGTTCGCTCTCACTCTCCGAGTCGCTCTCCTGTGGGCCACCCGCGTCTCTTATTGGAGTTCCCGATCCACCGGCGCCAGAATGTGATGGTCCTGCCGAATTTGAAGAGCCCGGCGCTGCGCCCAACGATGAAGGCAGGGAACGTGGCGGTAAGCCTGATCGCTGTCTATTCGAAACCGCAGGATCACTAGACTCGTCCTGTTCAGCACTACTTAGATTGCGAAGGTCGCCAGCTCCTTGCCCCGATAGATCATCAGCAAGCGGCGCCGTACTATTAAGTACAGGCGGATCAACAAGGAAAAGTTCCTCACTGCCATTGATGGCGTCTAAACACGTGGCTAGTAATGAGAAATGTGCGGTGGGTCGCGCGACGCCCAGTCGTACAGGTGTCATCAGCGATACCGCCGCGTCGACTAATTCTCGGATCGACAGAGGCAGCAAGGCCTGGAAGACGCGTTTGCATTTGAGAATTGGTTGTGACGAAGCGCCAGACAAGCTGAACATGACCGGTCTAGACTTCCGCCGATTGGGATTCGGCGACATCTCAGCAGCCAGAACAGTAAAGAGACGCACAACTGAGCGAACGAAACGGACCGCCACGACACGGGATTCTGTCGGTGGTGGTCCAACGCTGGAGCCGGAAGACGTCGACGGTCCAGGTTGACACAATGTCACCACCGCTGCCGCTGAACTCCCCGAATCGCGATCGTGGTACATTTGTTGGATGAGCGTAGCCAGGAGAGTATCTAGCATTTCCATTGAGCATTTGACGAGAAGGCTTTGCACAAACTTATCAAGAAGGGTGGCGCCGGCTTGTGCTGTTAGGGGGCCTTCTTCAGAGGTGCTCGTTTGTAAACGGTGATCACCAGCCATCAAAGCAGCACGTACAGCTGGCCAGTCTCGTAACATGCGATCCAAAGCACGGCGTGCGAATTTCGGAGGATCGAGATCATGGTCCGGCATGTCATGATTGCCGCCGCTAGACTCTGCCCCGGTACCCGTCACCTTGCGTGGGGGCTGATTACGCGATCGAGATGGACGATATTGACGTTGCTCTACACTTTGCCGGCCAACCGTTTGCACAAGGAATAGTAAAATCGTTTCGCCTCTGTAAAAGGCAAGAATAAACGAGGAACACTATCAGCATCGAAGATTTATCACATGAGGTCCAGGTTAGTTGAACTGCAGTTTTCCACAACAGTTTCGCAGCAAGTAAGCGCTTTACTTCAATTACCTTTATGCTAATTTGGATAGAAATGTTACAGTACAACGGATCTCGTTGACTCACAGCCGAAGCTATTTCAGTGAAAATGGCGTTTCTAAATACTTGATTATCCTCGTACTTACTTTCCGTTCGGTAGCGTAGCAAGATCGGTTTCATGAATGAGTCTGTTGAGAAGCTGCACACGGGCTTGTTGGCTTCCCTGAACAAGCGCTCGGCAGCGACATTTTTCCCAGCAGTCACAGTACGCCGTAGGAGATGCACGTTTTAGTTTGCAGTCGTGGCCACGGTGACATACGCGAGCGCATTCCGAACAGCAACATAGGGTTCCAGTTAAACCGCAGGTGCGACACTCGAAAATGCTTTGCGTAATGTGTTGTGCCCCTGTCCAAGTAAAAGAGCAGGTATCGTTGGAGCAGAGGACATGCAATGGCGAGTCTTCGGCCGGTGCATCCACGGGATAGATCATCTGCCGTAGAGCTACACGGGAATTTTCGCTGCACCTGATGTGAGATCATTTAACATGGATTTATAAGTGATTTTGCCAAATACCTAAATTTACAGTTGGCATATATGCACTTCGATTATAATGACTTCATTTGAGAATTTTTTGTTTATAATTACCGAGGAAGAGAATTCACATTGACCTAACATGTGCAATTAGCATCGGATATAAAATTCGTCAATATTTGTATTTGACACCTAAAAGCGCTTTGCCCTACGTTTTAATTCGCGTAAATTAAACAATGTCTACGAAAATATGCCACTAATATATTGCGTTACAAAAAAATACTCTACTCGCTAGCATTAGTATATTTTTTCCCAAGAAACTAACCTTTGGGCAGCATCTAACAAAAGTAGAGCCGCATGGTATGCCCTGCAGGAAACAGCAGTCATGAATGGTGTTTGACCAGTTGCGTCACGAGCGCATAGAAGTTCATGTAAATGAGGACGTAACACCGACGCTTGCAAAAGCGCTAATAAAGGCGCAATTCCTCGCTGGCTTTTAGCAAGTTCAAGAGCTCCGGCGTGGGCGGCTGAACCAGCTCCTTGTCCAGCAACACCTAATTCACCGACTCCGATACCAACGCCAGAGCCCACTCCGTGGCCGAGACCATCAGTGGCGTGATGGCCCAGTGGATGTCCGTCCGCAACATGGACGCCATCTTCGTTCGGACCCCACGACACCCGCGCACTTGACCCCAAGTGGAATTCATTATCAGAATCTTGTATACCGCCTCCACCAACACCGCCGGCAAGATCTGCCGGTTCTCCGTGAGCGCGTCGCATCATCTCTGACAGCGAAATGCTGAAACATCGTTTAGACGATCTAAGTGAACACACACGTACATGTTTTTTTAAAACTACGTCGTTTTTAAGCAAGCATAGATAATGTCCTTTAGCGCACGACTAGTATTTGACGTGCGTGATACTGTGATAAGACAAATGTAACATTTACAAAACGGAGGAGAAGTTGCAGAATTACTAAGTCCTTTGTAGCTGTGACTAAATACGCAAGTGAATCCTATTTAATAAAAGCAATAATGAGTGCTGAGACTTTGATGGCATTCTTGCATAACTTACTTCCTGCTGTTTAACGGTTGGTTGTTTCCCGTAGCGCCCGACGATGTCTGTAGGAGATCGAGAGCATCGTACGGCGCCTGCTCCCCATCGTTGCTTTTGTTCGATGTAGGTACGGACACGCTGACAGCAGCATGCAGAATATTGCGATTACCATCACAGCGTTCGCTAAGGATAGCTCGAAGAGCAGACACGTCTCCTTCAGAATCCATGTCCCGTTTCGCATTACTCAACAGCTGGCATACTGCTTCTGCATTACCCTTAAAGATGGCTGACATCACCGTTTGTGGTTCAAGCAGAAGCGTAATTACTGCCACTTGGCTTTTCTGGTTGTGAGCGACGTCGCGCAACGCTTGCAGACCCATTCCCATAGCACGAACGGGAGGTAGATTAAGCCAGACCGGATCGCGGATGGCCGCTACACAATCGTGAGCCAAAGGGAACAGGCAGGCGTTCCCGTCACGTAACAATGACAATGATTCATTTTCACCATTAACACTCAATGCCACCTGACCAACATCGGCAGCGAGGAAACTAGCTGTATGTATCGGGAAGGCAGCGTCTTGCTCAGCACGACCCGTAGCTACATTGTGGACGCAGTAACGCAGTTGATTTGACTTGCGACCTCGAACAACGACATGAATACCACGAGGATCAACTGCCATCGAAAGGATTTGCACGGCGTTATCTGGGAACGCGACCCGTTTTGGCGTTTTCTGCAAACAGTCAAGGGTGCGTGTCGAAGCTGCTGAACCCCCTCCTCGAACGACCTGTACCTCATCTTTGCGCATCAAACGACAGTCCGACAAGGGGTCGTCTTTGCCATCACCACTAGTCTTGTCGCGGTCTCCGCCACCAGAATTGCCCTCTTTTGACGGGAATTTCACAGCGACATAGAGTCCGTCCACTTTGACTACTCGACCAATCGGCACGTTCTTGACGTCTTCTACAAACACGACGTCTTTCAGTGCCCATTCTTCTTCTTCTGTCCTGTCGCAATCATCTGCCCGGGCGGGTTTTTTACGCTCTGTGCAGGATACGAAAATGATAAAATTAGAGCTAGTAATAAACCTACGATAAGAGATGAGATTACTTGTGGTTCATTGAATTAGAATATGATAAGAAGTTAGACATTCACCGAATAAAAATCTTATGTAAAAGCCTGTTTGAAACCGAAGGTTACAAGTTCTGTGATTACAATGCAGTCCAAGAGACCTTTTAGATATTAAAGAATTGTCACGTACTGTGCGACATCGGGCTGTGCGGCGATGGCTCACTGCAGGTTGATGAAGCTGGCGATGGAGGGGGTGGCATTTCGGTGCGATCACTACCCCCAACATCGGCAGGAGACTGGCTGCTCTGACGTTCTGAGGGACCCCCTCCACTGGTACTTCCGCTTATAGGCGGTGCTTTCGGCGCGATTATTTTGAACTGACATGAGTCAGGTAGATTCCAAGCGGCGGCCAGCAATTGACCAACTCTTGGTTGTCCGTTGGCGGTCGTAAAAGCCAGCGCTCCTGGGTGATATACTGGACTATAACGCATACAGACCTGAGCATCGACGGCGATCTCGGCGCCGTGCCCAGCAGATGCACCTTTACTTTGCTTTGAACGTTGACACATCCGTTCCCAGATCTTTTTTCGTTGGCTAAATGGCAATACACCCCACCAGTAGATACCGCCGCTCTCCAGGCGAACGCACGAATACAATGAGCAAACGTGAATAGATAAAATTCGCTCTCCCTGGAACTCGTTGAATAATGTTGCCTGTTGTTCCAAACGGAAGGCCACTGGTCCTAAACTTTCGTCGACGAAAGTTGCCACTTTTCCCGATTCCGTCACCACGGAAGCTCTTGCACATCTGCCATCAAGCATCGATATTCGCTCGTGTAACAAATTGAGGGTGATGGTTTTCGGATGAAATACGATTGTGTTCATATCACCTCGAAACGGTTCACAGCTCCACCATCGCCACTGATGCAGTTGTCCTGTTGTGCTAAGAGCACACAGCTCTGAATACAGAGAAATGATATGGACGAATTTTGTGTTGCCAGGCCAAAACTCCACGTCTTCGCTGATCCATACGGGATTCTTGGCTTTTTTACTAGCCCCAGGGCCTCCGGCAGCGCTTAAGTCAGCACTGTCACTGCTAGAGTCTTTGAGAGCTGAATCTAACCACTTCCGTGAAGATCCGCCACCCGAGCCCATCTGTCTACTTTCTCGATTCGCTCGAAGAAACGGATTATTGTGGTTGTCGCCTCCCGCTGAACCCTTCGAGGAACTTCCACGCGTGCCACGTCGACTAAAACCTGCTGAAGAACCAGGAGATCCAAACATATCTTCGGAAAACATGGCATCTGGGTCGATAATCACAGAAGGATGATGGCCGGGATGAACTCCGTGGTGCGCGGGATGCTGATGCTCCTGATGACCCCCCATCGCTCCACCTGCATCCAATAACGACATCAGGTCCTCACTGACAAAACTCTCCCCGCCAGCTCCATCTTCATTCATTGATGCATCCTCGCCCTCCTCGTCGTCTCGGGACAAAAGATTGTTGACAGCCAAGTTCACGTCCAGATTCTGTAACATGTGAGAACAATTTATTGAACATTTAGTTTATTCCCAATCCCAAGTAATCAGGTAGCAACGATTCCATTTTTTTAATGAAACCTGATGCGATTGGTAAAAGCCTTCTCTATGAGTTAACCGATATGAGGACTGTAATAAAATAATAAATGGTTATGCTGAACGCCCTCATATTATTTCATGCAGTCAAAAAGAAACAAACGAATAAGTACGAAATATACTTTATTATATGGAATTGTCGACGCGGTGGCTTAAGTGACTAAGCTTTTGGTTGAAAGAAATCCAGGATCGCTTCACAACATGTGTGAATAAAAAAAATTAAATAGGAACTGCTCATAGCGTACCGTTCTCTGCAGTTCGCGGATAATTAGGTGACGGCTCTTGCCTTGAAGTACAACCTGTGCCTGAGTGACCAGCTCCTCAGGCACGTAAGTTGCTGGCACCACTGAACGGCTGCCCATCACCATTCGGCCGGAAGAGCCAGGTCTATAGCCGCCCGTCGATATGCGGGCCGTGCGTTTCACTTTTGACGAGCCCGATGAAGCTGCACCACTAGCCGAATTGCCTCCGCCGGCAGCCTGTGAATTTGACCTGCGGTAAGGAACATCAAATACATTTAGAACACAACAAAGCATTTATTTAGCATTGTTTGACAAATTATCTGCTTTTTTTTCTGCAAATTAAAGATTACACTGATAGTTGTCCCAAGCTGGCTTCGTGAGGTAGGTGAGATATCTATACATAAAGTTGCAAATAATACTTTTTTAATATTGTATGAAATGTGCTTGAATTTGTTCTGTGAAAATATAATCATATAGATCATTACTGGCGCTTTAATCATCACCACTGTTGCAACTATCAAGTTTTATGTAATGGGCTACAATACTTGTATAAATGCTCTTAAGGACATCACAGATAACTTTAATCAATTTGTTCTATCTGGTTACTTGTCAGCTACCTAAAATGGCTCAACAGATTTCGTACTTGAGAAACATCTTTTATAAATGGTGCTAGCATTGACGGAAAAGTACATAAAACTGAATTCCAACCCTGAATTTAGAGCAACAACACTTACCCTTTATTCGATCCATTGTTATTGCCTCCACCTGGGGCACCGTCGCTTGGACCTTTACTAAGGTCGAGACTGTCGGAAAGCAACGAATAGGCCACACGACATACGCGTCCATCATCAAGCAGAAAGCCAAGATGCGACGGTCCTACGACGCATTGTACGACCGAGCAGGACGAAAATTTGTGCAAAAATGATGGCGGCGAATACGCTGAACGACGAAGCTTATCGGCAACCTCCTTTAATCTGCGGAACATTAAAAATAATATAATAGTAATAAAATTAGCGAACGTCTATATCTATTCTGTTTGAATGTTGAAAATGTTTCACGTTCGAAACACGTGACCAATTTCTTTTATGAAAATATCTACCGCGTGCAGTGAGATCATAGGATGATTTGGAAAGCTTAGCGACATCAGTATTACATTTGATGCAAATCCCAGTAATAACCGAGGACCAAAAAATACTGGCTACTTTCGTATGTAGCCATGTAGATACCTCATGAATATTCAATAAATAAGTTTACAGCAAAAGCATTTAATAATTCTTAAAGCCCCTCCAGGCTTTTCCTGACGATCAACGGTAGCCACACATTTTTGTACATTAGGTAACAAAAGGTCTATGTTGGATCAAAAGCTATTAACTGAGAGTTTACATCACACCCTTGACTCTATCAAACATTAAAGCATAGCTAGGCACAAGGTAACCTGCAGTTTTTATCGAACACCAGTTCTTTTTCACACCGATGCATTCAATGAATCAGAATGTGACCACGAATGCTACACGAACACTAATGAAAATAAAATTAACTGATAACTTAATGATACAAAAAAAATATAAGCAATGAAACTTCCTCACTCTGCGCAATATCGTCGCCCAATAATAGACAGATCAGCGTCTTTTCGATATAGGCATGCTTACTTGAAACGACTAATGTTACACTATTACGCACACATCTATATATATATATATTGTAAATTAACTCTGGGTTTCCCCGTGGAAAGATGCGCTAGAGTAATTTCGTATAGCCTTAGGATTGTTATTATTGATTCAAATTTCCATCAAATCAACTTTATGTTATATGTAGTTATTAAACAAATGTCTGAACAGGTACACTATACATCGAAATGTTGGAATAAGCAATAACTGAACATTAGAATCACAAGGACGTTGCGCTGATTTCATGAAGTATCATGAGCAATTGCCGCTTATCTAAATTCCGTAATACAGTTTGATTTTGTACCGACTCAAAAACCTATTCAGTCGCCGTGGAAAAGGGCCAAGTGAATCAGTCACTTCTATTTCTCTCATTCCCTGACAGTTTATAAAAAAAAACCCGATTCGTTGCAATGATACATGGAAATAACGAGTTTAGGACGTCTCCATAGACGGCTCCATCAGATCAAACTACTATACCCTAATTTACTTCCCAACCCGTAACAAACAGGTCTATCCGCACCTCGCACATGAGCTCGTGTATTCCGACCAAACATACATTTACAAACTCGGCATAGGGGTTTTCGATTTTTCGAAAAACAACTCTGCTAATTCAAAATAGTCATATCAACAATTGAGCTCCAATTACAGAGACGGAAAGGCGATCCGGAATACTATCCTTCTCCCTGGCATTTATTGCCGCTAGGGCGACGTCACACCCGAAACGAGTTGCACCTAAGCCTAGGCAGTATAATGGTCCGCGAAGAAGAAACGCACGCAAAATTTCATCCACCATTCAATGGGCTCATGGCGATAGAAACTTGTTGGTAGATGTCAAACAAGTATAGATATAGGAACGCCATACTCTTATCCCGTACCATTAGAATCCAAGAATGTCCACACAAATGGTGTAGTTACATATCGCCGCGGTGAAAACATAACCATCAGCGAGCCTCCGAGTAAGAACAACCGGGGAAGGCAATATTAGGCAAGCACATGGCGGATGCGTATATTCTTTCGGAATACGCCTAGCTGGTAAGCCTTGCATAGTTCATGGATTTGTTTCTCGGAAAAAAACGTCCGGGCTACGACAGTTTAAACGTTCGTGTTTTCGTTATATCCATTCTCCTGAGTGAGTTCATGACCATTCGAGAGCTAGGCACTTGCAAACAGCGGTACAACAACTCGTGCTAGCTTACCTGTCGTTTAGTTGATCTTCTGTTCCTGGTAACGGGAAGGCAATAAAATGCAGAGTAGACATCTCGGCGGCGACGGTGTACAAAACGGCAAATCTCACATAGCCGTAACAACACACATCTTCAAGAGACAAGTCGTCCCGACACACCACCAAGCAAGCACTTTATTATAGTTAGCAGACACCAGAAGTAGCAGGCGGAGCATTTCGTGTATACGAACAAAAACGCCGCTTCGCCGACACTGCTTCGAAATCAGCGCACACGAGGATTTCGTCGTCGGCTCGAGCCGCAATTCGTGTAAGAAGCGCGCTTTCCCAGCGGTCCAATATTGTTGGCTGGTTTTTCCCATTGGCTCAAAATGCACAATCGTTTTGCCAGCTGACCAACCTTCTTCTTCGCGCGGACATCTATCTCCTGAGACGATGATTGAAATCATTTCATCGACGGTCGGGGCTGATTCGAGGCACCGCCGCGTTCGTATTGGGGGGGGGGGGAGACCTAATGGAAAAATAGGCGAAGAGGGGACCAGCCAGCTAACTAATCCATAGATATGAGTGGTGGCAAGAGTACGGTAAGATATAACAAAAAAAAAAGAACAAAGAAATTGCAGTTCTGCTGTGGTTTGGACAAGTCAAGATACAAACGAAGAGGGTTTAAGTGCAGTGGAGCCGATTTTCGTCGTTGTGGTGAAAAAGTCGATCTAGTTGAGATACATCAAAAGGATGCGAAAGTAGAAGATGACAACGTCACGTAGACGGACATTCTAATATGGCTGTGATGATGCTGTTGTATCAACAAAAATTTGTGTTCACCGACGGCAGAATCAAGGATGAAGGAACTGATTAAATTGCATAAGTAGTACAAGTAACAGTAGGCAGGAGCGCACGATTCCACCATGGTCGTCATTTGCCACTGAAAACTTAAGCATTGAAATGTAACCTAAGTTAACAGTTAAGGGTGACAATGCGTGTTTGCAAATTGACGCAAAATGACGTCCCATTATCCAGTAATTGTAATAACGGCACATGACGTTATCATCGATGACGGCAGAGTTATGAACATAATATTTACTTCATATGGTAAGAAGTACTTATAAAAATAAAAGTTTATATATTGAAGAGATGACAGAGGAATTTGTCTGTTTGAAAATGCTGGCACGTGTACTATCCATTGCGTATCCGTACTTGTTTCTATCAGATCTGCGCTTAATAGCTACTACGTTGTTCCTGATAGTTTTGTTTGTATTTTTTTTTGATAGGGCTGAGCGAATGAATTGTGGTTCAATAGTTTTTAATCTTCTTATTGAAGTGGTAAACGTATTGCTCATAGCATAATTTTATTTGGTAGGGCGTTTCAGTGAAAAATAAAAACCATGAAGTTTCATTTCTTGTTTGGGTTTTTGATCGAACCGTAACGGGTCAATGTGACATATCAATATATTATGGTTGTTACTGTGTGTGCTTGATAGATTCTAGCTTGCACCAAACGCTAAATGCCGATTTAAAAGAGGCTCAACGACGTCTCTGATTTCCTTTTAGTAGATTTTGAAAATAATTACCAAAGTATTGACTGTCCGCCGTAGGGTCCACCAAGTGATCGTTACAATAGGTGTAGTATCAGCTTTTCTAAATTTTCACTGAAGTGTCAAGCTTACTAACGATGAGTAATTGCGTTCCCGAAATCTTTTCTCCTCATCATCATATATTCCGGCAAGAGAGAAAAACCATTGTAATTTAGATAGTATTTACCCTCTTGTTCGCACCTAAGGAGCGACATCAATTGATAGAATGACTATTCGATTTGAAAGCAGTAAAAGCAACGGATTTTGCAGAACGTCGTATTTGTTCAAGCTTTTTCTAATTGATATGAAACTGTTGCAATAGACAAATAAAGAATAAGCATTAAATTATCACTATTGCAGCTCTATGGACTGGAAATGTGCCTTTTTCGTGCAAAGCAATTTTTTTCCTAATTGCTGTAACATATACCGATTTTGTCTCTTCTTCCATCTTTAACTATTCTATATATACGGATATATACACTGTTGCTCTCTCTTATCATAGAAAGCAACAGGAAAGATATAAAAGAATTTTTCAAACATAACACCTTTTTCGAGCAATAGTAGTACACGATAAAGTAAAGGCAGTGTTAACAATGCTCTGCAGTCGTTATTAATTTATTTAAATTGTTATTTCATATTTTTTCGCGACAATATCCAATAACATGACTGCGACATGAAATTGAGTAGCCCTCAGCTATGGTAGCTGCTGTATTGATGCTAGTGTTGCTGTTGTGGAAATATCTAACGTAGCGTAGTGTAAGAAAAGTTCAACAAAGCTTAGCTCTTTCATGTTTGTGCATGTTTGCCCGTGAATTTATACTTCAATATAAGCCTATTTTTTTTTACAAAATCTTATTATTTTAGCATGAGCAAGTTTAAATCTAATTTTAGGTCAGTGCTATTAAGCGTACATATAAAGAATCTCCATGGGTTAAAGGAATAAGTGTTGTAGCTAATTCTAGATAATCGTTAAAACGTATCTTTCTTGGTTACGCTTTGCGTAATACTATGATTTTTCAGGCAGTCGATAAGTACGTACACTATAGATGGATTGAAACAGCACCGATTTGAACTTACGTGGAGATTAGCAGCGACCTGATGTGTCTGCAATCGTTCATTGTTTCTTCTCCGTACCCGCTGTTCCTGGGTACATTCCTCGTATTAAGTAACCGTAGATATTGCCGCTAGGTATTGAACGGCTTAAATTTTACGTACGTATTTTACATCGAAAGCCTTAATTGGAAAACCTAGGGAAAAAATGAGTCGGAGTGCTTCATCAGTGCAGTTAGCTCTATGAGCCGAGTATTACTTATGCATGCTAAGCAGACAACAACCGAACAGTGCATCGATCCGCATTTTGAAACATATTTGGTGGCACTGAAATATAGTACCTACCTGTATGTCTTTACCATTTTTATCGGCAAAAGCTCCTGAGCACGTCGGCTTTTACAGCCAAATCTGCAAGTCTTTAATCTTACCGGCTGTCAAGGCTCTTAAAGACGATTTTCTACGCGGTCTTGTTTCGAAATTTAATCTAAGAACAATTTAGAGATACGTCGATGTATCATGTAATGCTACTTTTTATAAATGGTATCACTTGATGAAAATTTTGACGTACTATTAGAAAATGATTATTAATAATTTAGAAACAGTCAAATAGTTAACCGCAGCTTTATCGCTTCGAAGTTCAGAGACATTTAGACATATAACCGACCAAGCGTTTTATTTATTTAAAAAAATAGCAATTTTTGGTAAATCGTAAACCTACGGTGCTTTTAAGTAATACAGCAGCGGTCAAAGCTTGCAAAGGAAGAATTGTAAGGCATTTAATTTTTCAGGCAAATTAAGCCTCGCAGAGGTAATAGAGCGATTTGTTTCTTACTCATAAAAAGCGTTACTTAGAGTACATTATTGCCGATATAAATATCAAAGCCAACTTTGAACTCGATCACGCTGCTGAGCACGTGAGTGGGCTTGTCAGAGGTTGCAAAACGTTTGTATCTTTTAAATTTAGAGCGGCGCGTTCCTTCAAATGATTTGAATATTATTGCCGGTAACTCCAACATTGGAATCGAGCCATTGGGATTTCTGTAAATACTTCCGTTGAAATCGATCAGATTGCCTGTACAGATCAGTCTATTCCGCCCGGATTTTTTTGTCTTGCAAACTCTGTGAATCTATAAAACTCAATACGAATATTTATCTCCGCCAGATTTGTTTGGTAACGTTACCGCTTAGTCAGTTACTTGCTGACCAGCTAAAAATGTAGAGCTAAAAACCTAATATTATTTAAAATAGTATTTGCATTTTCTGTAGTTAGGTATACCGTAGCGAAGTGGCATATCGAAAAGCAATTTCGTCGTGTTTTGAAATGTCCATTTTGTTACTAAGCTTGCTCGCATAGCCGAAACTCGAAGGTGGAAGACTTTTAGTTTTAGAAAATATCCGCGGTAGAGTGGCTAGTGCTTTAATCCGTAGCTGCGAAGGGTAGCGTATTTATGCAATATCAAGTTATACCGGTGTCGGTCTACCGTGGAGACATCCTGCCCCTTACCTTTAATTTTAATCACTAAATTCAAACTCAACAGAGTAAATGATAATGTTTCGTTAAGTCCTTACTGTTCCTTTCGAGTGTTAAGTACGTGAGCGGCTTCGACATGTGTTGCCGTTTAGATTTTCAGCGGATATAAATAATTATCTGCGAGATATAATTATTAAGATGCTTGGGACATGTACTCCATCCCATAGTAGCAGATACAAATGGTATTCTGCTCAGCTTCTTTTTTACTACCGACAAATCATCCAAATTCATTACCCATTAACAGTTAATATATTTACAAATTCTTAGACAAATCGATATAGATATCTATGAATATCTATAAAAAATATGTAGCAAATAGCCATACATTTTTTAATTTGTGGTCGCTATTCTCACGTTGCGTTGGTAGCTATAGTAACCCGATTCCCCTTAGCTGACACGTGATTAATAATTTCGTAAGGTAAATATTGACGAATGTACATTGTTGACCCTTAGCAACATTTTTGAAACATGCATACGCCTAGCAGACCCATGGTTACCGTTGTACGATGCCATGGCTTGTACATACTCTGCTACGTGAAGAATAGATCAGTCTGCCAAAATGAACTTTACCATTTAGTCAGGGTTCTTTCTGCATTGGTCAGACTCAATTTGTTTCCATGTTACGGATGAATTCAATGCTAGTTAATTCGCACCGTCGCCACTGACCGATACGCCGATATCTATTACCATCTGTACTCAAAGTAGAAGGCTTCCTTGATTGTTGACTTGATTGAGAGTTGACTAAGGGTACATTTCAGAAATAAGGAGATTCTGTACTAGAGAGCGCTTATGAGCCACGTAGCTAGCCGACAGATTTGAGCCTTATCTTCTTGTAAATGTTGCTATTAAACCTCAACCTATAGTGTTCCACTGATTTAACCCAGTTCCATGAAAGTAGATTTGCAACAGCAACCATCCGATGGATGTCCAACGTGCGCGTGATTACCTGGCCTTTTTTGGAGAACAGACGAACATTTTGCTTACCAGCTGCCGGTAATACACACCTCTCGTTTTATGAGCTAAGTTAGCTCATGCCTATGCTGCATCATAAAGTCATGCCGAGTGATCGGTACAATGCTGTTGTTTTTACATAATTAGATCCAAACAGAACATAATTAGATCATTATTTTGGTATTACTAAATATTGTGAGCAAATCTGCAAAGCTGGAATCGTTCGCACTTTCTAAATTGGAAGGAGCCGTCAGCAGTTGTCGCGCAATTCATGTCATCACAAACAATACGACATGACGTCAGCTCGCCGTTCGTTCTAGTGCAGCTGAATCCACGGGTATATTCCATGAGATGGTAGAATCCCGTGTATTTCCGTCAAAAAACGTCAGTTATACTCAGCTTCAGGGATGAGCTAGCGAAAGGGCTCGGTGGAAATTTACATACCAAGAACTACTTTCTTCATCGAGGATTACCGCTGCCTAAAGTAAAAGGAACTACCATGTCAATATTGACAGTAGTACAAATCGCAGCCATTAAAGTGAACATTAAGCGAAGCAGTAAACAGAAAATATTGTTAGCCTTTTGACGTACTATTTGTATGATTTTGTTTAGACGAAAGCAACTTACTAACATTTGCTATTCCGCTAGACTAGGCTGATGTTGCCTCACGACGGCCGTTGCGGCCGAGATTGTCTCTCCTAAAGCCGGTGCCTATTTGTCCTAGCCCCTAAATCCATCGTGGTCCAGCTAAGTCAACAAGATAGACCTGCGCGAGTGCACGCTTGTGTACCTTTCGGAAGTTGAATGGACTAGGAATGAAGTCCCGCAAAATGCCATTTTTTTACACTAAATCATAAGAGGAAACGTAAGAAGAACAAAGCAAAACATGAATCACACTCAGAAAAACAACGAATACATGACCGTAGCTGAAGACTGTGATATTCCTGTACATTGTGTGTTGTGCAGTGCCGATGCGGGCTTCGGCGTATTATATTCTGCCTGATTATCAAATGGCGATTCAATTAAATATTTTTCGTCGATTTGAAAAGGAGCAAGCGCCGATTGTTTTAGAACAACTAACTACACCGCTCCGCTCTGGGTACTTCTCCAGCAAGTGGTTTGGGAAGTAACAGCAATAATTAGAAAAGCTGTTGCACTGACTTTTTTTTATTAGTGTAACCGTTTGAGAAATTCGAATCAACCTGCTTAAAAGAAATGACGATTAAATTATTTCCGCAGCAGGCGAATGTCTCTTGTTCATTATGAACATTATTCAACTCCTAGAAAACTGGAATTTGTGACACGGATAAATTAATGTACATTTCAGGCTAAGACCTTGCTTTATCATGACACTAGACGTCAGCAGCGAGCTGACCATTGATGATACTAGCTTTAGCTAAGTTAAATAGCATTCACTTAACTAAATCTAGCTAAGTTAAATAGTATTTATTTAGTATTAACTAAATTAGCCAACCTTTATTTATCTAATTTACTCAACTAAATTTCTTACGGCTCATTCAATTTTCTCTTCTTGCGCTTGTCTTTGTTCATTGCCTATTCCAGACATTACTTTCAAAGATTATCAACAATGCTTCTGTGGCACGCAGACTTAACATGGAGCCTATTATTTCCGATGCTGCGATAGAACCTGCTGATCCTTTCACCATGAATGAATCAAACTCCATTGAGCCGACTGAAGATGAATGGGTTCTATACGAACAGAGAATGAGGAGAAAGTTGCGATTCTTTTTCATGAACCCCATTGAAAAATTCCAGGCGAAAGGTCGTCTACCGTGGAAACTGGTCTTGCAAGTCGTAAAGATCATTGTTGTCACACTGCAGCTCGTGCTTTTCGGTTATGACAGCTACGCGTTTCAACGGCAACATCGGGACACGAATATAGCCTTGGACCACATGTTCCTCGAAGATTGGACAGCTGCTAGAGAGGTAGCCTCGTATCCGCCATCCGCAGGCCCCTACGCCGTCTACACGAAGAAAGACTTTTACAGGCATCTCGATACAGTTGTTAGACGCTACACAAATGTTACGAAGACAGCAGTCGCCCCCCTGGGCTACGATACCAAAGATGGCGAACTGGGCAACTTGACCTTTTGCAAAACGCAATACGGACTAAGACATATGACGCCGTATAATGAAATTCTGATCTTTGATAACATCCAGCAGACGGAATGCCTTACGGTCGAGATGCTGTGGAAGAAGAATGACAAACAATGGCAGAACTTTTCAATGAAGGACTATGCAGAGAAGAACAATTTTAGTTTAGAGTTTGAGCGCCTCATCCAGGCGAATGTTATGTTTGCCCTAAAGACGGTTTACCTAAAAAGTATGAGTCCATTCGATCTGCCCGAATGCTACAAATACGACGTGAACGTTAAGTATAATAACGCGGCGCATGATGGTCAGATTTTAATCACGCTGACGACCGCTAGTACAAAGCTGAACTGTCAGACCAATATACATTATGAAGCAACAAGCGAAGCGGAAATTATTTTCCGTCAGTTCATGAACGGCATCGTCATTCTCCTCTGTTCTAGTTCGTTAGTACTGTGTTTCCGATCGCTTTTACGGGGCCAAGCTTTGCGGTCACAAACAGAGGTGTTTTTTTGGCAGAAAAACCGTACCGCATTGACGTGGAGTGACAAGCTTGATTTTGTGGACTTTTGGTACGTTATGATTATTACCAATGACGTGCTCATTATTATAGGGTCCCTAATCAAGATACAACTTGAACAGCGCTTGATCGATGGGACCCAATATAATTTCTGCAGCACTCTATTGGGTTTCGGCAATCTGCTGGTATGGGCGGGTGTTTTACGTTACCTTGGCTTCTTCCAAAAGTATAATATTCTCATTCTGACAATGAAACGAGCCACACCGAACATTCTGCGTTTCCTGTTGTGCGCTATACTCTTATATATGGGATTCTGTTTCTGTGGATGGGTGGTACTTGGTCCGCATAACATCAAATTTCGGTCGCTTAGTTCAACGTCAGAATGTCTCTTCGCTCTGATGAACGGCGATGATATTTTTGCGACGTTCGCTATTATGGGAGAAAGCACTGGTGTGATATGGTGGTTTTCTCGAATTTATCTCTACATGTTCCTCATTCTGTTCATATATTGTGTGATTTCGTTGTTTCTTTCAGTCATTATGGACTCTTATGAAACGATACGGGAATCATATGATCAGGATGCTTATCCATCACATCTATGGAAATTCATCAATAAGAAGGATACACTGAATAAACAAAGGTTAAAATCAGGATGACGAACGGAAGTTCTAAAATGGGCCATCCGAATTCTTGGAGCCAGCCTCACTACATCTCAATGGCCCAATAGAATCTTCAAGAAATAACCAAGAACTTCTAAAAGATCTATTTGGTAGACGTTTCTTTTCACAACAAAGGCGGAACCGAACAGCAAATCAAGGCTATAATGAGCCTGGGTATTGAACTTGGCGCAGTTAACCACGATTATATATAAAAAAAATTAGGGCATTAATGAAAAGTATCCGCTGTTCTTTTATTAAGACTCATAAAAGCCACATCTACTGTGTGGTTTTGTTGTTTTACCAGTTATTACAAACTTTAAAGCTACATAGGTTTATTTCCCTTACTACTCGATCATGCCACTTGATAATAGAGATCTATCGAAATATCTGTCGAGTTCGAAGCAGTATGCCCCGTTTCAAATGTGTACGGCTTTCTGATTACCGGACGCCAAATGGCAAAAGAATGAAGCGTCGACAGTCAACCATGGAGCGTTCCATAGCTGTAGTAAAACAATCTGTTTTGTACAAAGGTAGAACTTGTATCAGCGCAAGGGAACCAAACTTTATTTTTGGTCTTTTATAGCCATAGCTGCATAACTTTTCAAGTGATCTAAGCACGTCTGAGATTACATGGCACGTTTTATTTTTCGGTGAAACTGAGGTGCCGTCAATTTATCGCACTTGGTCTTTCTGCTATTCCTCATCATAGTATATATAATAGCCTTACAGGATTCAATTTCAGAGACGGTAAGTCCGCTGTGCGGCAGACTGCCCCTAGTGTGACGTATTTTTGGAACTTGCCAAATAATTATATGGCTATTGTTTTGCCCCAATCAGAATAACGTAACGGTTGAGCCAAACGTAGTTGTAACGGCAATTAATTAGCGTTATATAGATGTTTTATTGGTAATTGGAACTGCTGTTATTAATTTGTACAGAATACATAAGATCCGGATATACAGATATAATTGTTTGTGACAGTACTTCTTCCTGACGTTGAATTTAGCAGTGCGCGTACAGCCGCTCGTGAGGTTCATTAATGGCGGAGGTAAACATGAAATGTACCTATTAAATCTAATTGTACGATGGAGATAGTCTAGGGATTCGGGGATGCCGTCGTATTATACGAAAGAGAAATGATATGTGAATGAATAAAGGAAATAATTCTAAAAAATTACTTGCCTACTACTTATCTTTGATTACTTCGCAACCGTTTTTTGTTGCTTTTGAGGAACCGTGTGCACGGACGAGTAAATTTAAAACGGCATTATAAACTGAATAGAGTCTTTAAATTTCATAATACACTATGAATAAACAAGTTAACATACATAGTTGGTCACTAAAAGGGTCAAATTAGATTGCCAATCAATGTCCGCTTATTCGAAATCGAAATCGTGAGTTGAGGTTTGCTAAATTCTTACAGAAAATCAAAATGCAGACCCGTTTCCTCAATAAGTTTAAAAGGTCTGAATATAAATGATAATTTTAATCACACTTACGTTAATCATTTTATATCCCTACTTATTTGCTAGGCGTAAAAAGTCCAACACTATATATGTATTATGTGTATACCTTATCGCGTACGTATTTACATTTTACACTACGTTTCGTAATATAGTTCAGTTTGGGTTTTCCTGCTTAATTGTTGAGAAACTTTCATCACTTACAATCAGTATAACACAATAAAATTTATCGTTACTGGGAAAAGCGAGGAGCATGATGGAGCCGATGGAGGCGCGAAAAAAATGTTCGTCGAAAAAGAATAGATCTCGTAGGTGTTAACCAGTGTTCGCGCAGATTTGCGCAGGTACTTGTGGTCGCCCATAGGAGATTGTTATACACGAGATGCACAAAAAAATCATGTTGTGACACGCCAATGTCAATTTTTCGAGACTTAGCTATATACCACAAGATACGTAAATCCATTTGAGATAAAAAGAAGAATAAATAATTTATCGATTGTCCACACTTTCGTGGAAGTCCACGTTACTTAAGGTGGCTTAATTTCATAAAAGTCTACGACATTTTTAGTGGTATTAGTATTCAATATTTAGACACATAAGTTTAAAAAGTGTACATGTGCAATATACATAAGAACTGAATACACTATGTACAATACACTTTTATTGGTTATGACTTTACTTTTGAAGTGGATCCAATGTTAATTTTGCACGTGCTTATCATCAGATTTTCGATGTGTCCAAACTTGTATCTACCTGTGTGTAAACTTTGAATGCGTTTTACAATGGACATCATTAAATCGTTTCTAAATAAGATTATTTCATACAGGTTAGCAGCGTTTCCGTGAATGTTTACTAAGAGAAGCGAGTTACTGTTGCAATCATTGCGGCACGAAGTGTCTCTACACCCGAATTCGAACCTAGAACCACTAGCTAGGAAAAGCTAGCTATGCTACTTTCAGTGCTTCCACACCAACACTGCATACAATATATGATGCATGGTCGATTAAATAGGCCAGATACGATACGACGATTAGTTTTTGCATCCTAATCGTAAAATGAGATTATTAGCTTCAGATGAGCTCCTATAATCGGCATGATTTGCCTCATTAAGCGCAAATATCTTTCGAACTGGCGCGCAAACGAATGCAAACAGTCGTATCATATAACGCTGTATGTTGATTTGTTTATATCACACAACCTCTTTTTATAAAAGAAAAAGGAATTCAACGCAAAAATACCTCCATGAGCGAATATTAAATTGTCTTCTAGTATGCAGGTGCTGAGACCAACGTGAAGTAGTCGAGTACCTTGACCGACTCTCTTTTCGTTTTTGCTGTAGGCGGAAGATAAAAATGCATTCGTTTACAATAGGTTTTGGCACCGACACCACACATTGAGTACAAAGACATTATAAACCAAATTCGTCAATGGGAAAAATGTTTTTTATACAGCCATATCCATCTTTATCGCATCGTGAGGATCGTAACCGATCAACTTAAAATGTTCTGCTTTCAACTCCCAAAACGGTGTTTCCTCTGGAAAATCAATCTCAATTTTCGGAAACGGGCGCGGTAGTCTTTCTAACTGCTTCTGAAGTGGTGTGACATGATTTAAATAAACATGAGTGTCACCTGTCGTATGCACGAAGTCGCCCCCTTTCAATCCAGTCAGACGAGCGATGATGTGCGTAAGCAGAGCGTAAGAGGCAATATTGAACGGAACACCGAGGCCCATGTCGGCGCTGCGCTGGTACAGTTGACATGAGACTTCACCTTTGGCGACGTAAAATTGAGCCAGACAGTGACAGGGCGGAAGCGCCATCTTTGGCAAATCCGAGACATTCCATGCCGATAGAATAATACGTCGGTCGTTTGGATTGCTCTTTAGTGTGCTGATGATCTGAGCAATCTGATCAACTCCCTGGTTCGTGTAATCGGCATGCATATTTGTGTACTCAGCACCGAAATGGCGCCACTGGAAGCCGTACACGGGGCCTAAATCGCCTTCTTCCCTGGCGGTAAAACCAAGACTGTCCAAAAATTCACGAGAACCGTTGGCATCCCAAATTTTTACTCCTTTCTCCGACAGCTCCTTGGCGTTGGTAGAGCCTCTAAAACAAGATAATAATAGAGATAAAAAGAACACGATATAACTCAAGCGACTATTTAAACAATGGGTGAATAGTTTCCATGAACAGTTCCTGTTTAGTGCGCGAGTTCGAGATCGGACTTATAAACATTCTATTACGGTTTTCTGTAATTACCTCAAACATTCTTTCCCTTCAGTACATCTGGAGTAACCAGTATGGAAAATTAAGTCATAATTACGTATATAATGCGCTCGAAATTACGTACCTGAAACGCATTTGATAGTCAACACATGCCTCTAAATCACATAGTGTCTCAGTACAGAAGTTATGTTTTTTTTATTCCAGTCAATGAAACATTCAAAACCACAACTTGATTAAAAGTTGAATTGTTTTCTCGGTTCTAGGTATGCTTTATGCATGAAAGCTTATACGCCAGCGGGTTGTAAGTTAAGAATTTTTAAGACCTAAACCGGCATATCAAGCAAAAAATTTAGTAGAATAAATCAGTTGATTAAATTTATCTGCGTGCAAAAAGAAACGTAGATAATATTAACTCGACTAAGCAAAATATAAATCGAGCCACGATCGAATCCAATTGCTGCTTATGCCTGTAGGCAACCTGAGCAAAACAGAGCTATAATTGTTACGACCTCACAGTCTAAAACAAATTGAGTCTTTACATTTATGTATGGACTGGAATAATCCTCAAAACGGCAAAGTATACCCCTTTATAGGTAAAAATAATCTGATAGCAAAAACTATTCTACTTTGAAAAATCTGACACTGAACTCTATTTCATTATTAAAAATAGAAAAAAGAGCATAAGAAAATCTGTGGTAAATGGTTAGCGCGGTTTGTACCTTTCAGTATCAAGACAGTAAGGTTGAACGGTAGCGATGCCATTGACTACTTGGCTATTATCTTAGACTAACTGCGGACCGGATGACGAACAAGTTCATACATTTAGTGTGTAACAACACTATTATAT
>NW_019213812.1:0-83208 GCF_002532875.2 Varroa jacobsoni | reverse complement strand
ATATATCACGATTACCTTTTGGCAATTACATTGAAGTAGGATATCGACAAATCCTACGCTAGTACCGGTTGTGTATGCATGTTGTTTATCTAATCGTAGTCTTTATGGACCTACATTTAAAATGAATATATAATCTAGAATTATGAAGAAAAACCATACGTACCGTAAGAACCAAAGCAATTCTTCAACGATTCCCTTCCAGAAAACTCTTTTTGTTGTCAATAGCGGCATTGTACCATCCCTAAGCGAATAACGACTTTGGGAGCCAAACACAGAGATGGTCCCAGTGCCAGTTCGATCAGTTCTTGTCGTTCCCATCTTGAGAATATGACGAATCAAATTTAAGTATTGCTGTTCCGGATGGTCCTGCTCTACGGACTCGCTTTGCGGATCAAGCACAGGCGCAGTTTTGAACAGTACATCGTGAGGTAAATTTACTATGTCAAACAAAAACTTTTCTATTAAGGAATCGTAATTACATCTAATGAGAATAGTTTTGGATTCCAATATATGATGAGTATATATGGTGATGTTGAAAATGTTCGTATTTTCTTGAAGATATAAGCACTTACGTTTTCCCTGCAGTCGTCGCGTCAGAGAAGTTAACATTGCTAGTGACCGGGGAACTGGACATGGTGCCTTTTGGAACGTTTTTGAGTCTATTACGATCTTCGCGCGCGAAAATTCCGTACAAAAATATTATTAGTTGATCCGTTATTTCAAACAAGTCCAATAAAAGCTTGAATTTTTTTCCTACTCCCGTGCTCCAACCTCAAATAATAGCACACAGGATGCAGATATACAGACAAGCGAAAAATAACCCTATCCGAGTAGTTTTCGAACGAACTGCAGTGGTCAGAAAGGGCACGATTGGATAGCGTAACAAAAATCGTTGATTTTAAATGTGAAATAAATAAATCTTAAAGCCAACTAACTATATATAACAACCTGCGTTTCTCAGTATGGTCGTAGAGCCTACTTTATCTCGCGCAAAAGTTAACGGTTGGATCCATTAAAGAGAACGCGCATTATTTCTAAATAGAGAAACGTGTACATTTTATTCATTATGGAGATTGAATTCAGCTTTGTTTTTGCATCCAAATGTTTTGATAACTATTTTTGGTATAGGTGTCTAGGCAAGAAATCACCCCAAGTTTGAACAGGATTGCGGAGATATCGGCTATAAAGAGTAGTACACATGATTCGAAATTATTCCGATGGCGAACTGAACAAACAGCGCACCTCAAGCACAGCAGTGAGCGAACGAACGGTACTTTAAAAGTCAGTATATTTATTATCTCGTGCCAGATCATCGGTTAATGCCAGGATGTTTCGAGTTCTCGGACGGGTACGTCTCTTCATCGTAAATATCATCTATGTCTTCACATCTTTTTGCTCATATAACGTTTTTTAGTTTGTTAAGCTTGAAAGAATAATCGGATTGGCGCACCTGTTGACACTCCTGTATTCTGTCTCGTAGAATAGATATTCTACAGAAGCAACAAATATGACATTCACTTTGAGCAAAGTTACTTTCAAGAACGAATTGCGTTAATGTGGTAACTATGAATTTTAAATTAAGTGTGATTTGCATCGGGAATGGTAAGTAAAACTCCCACGGAACCGAATTGTCTATGGAAATTTAATGATGAATGAGAGAAACAAAGTGACAACCTATTCAGCAACCCATATATGTCATTATCTACCAAAGATAGCAGCCTGTTTCTAGATGATGTAACCTGTGCTAACCTTATAGATAGTTCTTTGAACTTTGAACTTTTTGGGTATCAGTGAGACGGTCCTGGGTTGAATTGCGAAGGAATTTTCACAACGTATTGCGTTTCAGTAAGCGATTTAGGTTGATCTGATTTTTCACACATGTATGTTTCTTAGTGGCACAAAGTAAAAATTTGTCGTACTGGGTAAGTACTCCATATACCCTAAGCAAACCGAGTGTCTTCATACAGAACTTGTTTACTAACATAAATTCTGTAACTAGCTCGCATCTAGTACTTGTGGGCCGGCCTACACTAAATATGAATTCATTTAAAGTGTATGGGCGTGTCATTGATTACGTGCGATGTAAAATTAGTTTATGCTCTCGAATTTCTCGGGGCACAATTTATCCCGACTCAGTCTTCGACATTTATTGATCGAGAAGTCGACCACGAACTTTTCAAGTACGTGCTACATAAAAGATTTTTTATTATGGACGTATTTGACGATGAATTCCTTCCGGTCGATTTTATTCGCTTATAATGATCGATGCAAGGTTAACCATCGCACCGTTCTTAATAGAAAGATCTCGCCATCGGCGCCTGCATCGTAGTTTGATCTGCCGCACAAGACCATCTTGCGATGAGTAGTGTCTCGACAGTTTGTGGGAACGGCGTTCGACTCGAAAGATATTGCTGCGTCGAGCCGAATCCATTCTACTACATATCGTGTACAGATCTTTTCTCGTCCATCGTTTCCATTAAGAAATTTCAGCCGCTAGCGTTGCTCGAGCAATTTTTTTTTAACTTTATGTTGCACTGATTACATTCGTAAGATTATAGACGACGCTTAGGCTTGATTGCCTTTGTAAGCCAATACACTTTAATGCAAATTTCTGAGCATGAATATCGCTGGTTTTTTAAGGGAATCACAAATGCCTCATAAAATCATGCTATTTCTTTTCACTGTTTCATTGTTTTGTCTTCCGCTTGAAGTAGCCGCGCGTTTTGCCAAATTGTCACCATTGTATCGATCATAGCTGGCTCATCTAACGGGCCGTATGCTTTTCGAAAGTAATAGAAACTATTTCCTAATAAATGCAGACTTTAGTCTGCTAATAAGCCATCGTAAGGCATTACGTGTGGCAGCGCGGTGATTCGCATCGAGAAAAACCTCGACGTCCTCGTTAACTTCATTAGGCAAATCTTGAGAAATCTAGTAACAAGCATTCTGTTAAGTATCATTAGTGATCATCAAAGTATTTCTTAATAGGCAGTATTTTCAGCAGAATTCAGACGCTGTCTGCCGAGGGTAATCACGGGCTCAACATCAATTAAAAATACGATGGTGAGGGCTGGTTATAGTTTATCCAGTAAACAGAAAAAATACTTCGGCAGGTTTTGCCTTAAAGCGTTTTTCGATATTCACTGTATTGCCAAAAATTTGTATTATAACTATCCCGGCCATTGTGTATAAGATCTAAACAAAAATACGGAAGGTTTATCAAGTGATAGTATACTGCATTATACAATTTTATTAATGGCCACGTCATTTACGGATAATATTCACATGAAAAAATATTTGATCAGTGTCGGATTTCAATTTACTTCAACCGCTTCTATGTCGTTGTGCTATCTGTATTAGGGCAAATTTTACTCATACCTTGTAATGTTTCAGCGCCGTGTGGAATACTCTTATTGCCCCTTATACGAGATATTATATACTAATGTATAACGTCCCTAGAAAAGTGAAAGAACAAGTGAACTAGTTCAAAAATAACGTGTACTTTAAATTTGCAAGGTGAAAATTTATGCACACTCTCTAATTTGTGTTCCATTCGTATACTGTTTCTATTCCAATCCATTAAATATGAAGAAAAATGAAGCAAAACGAAGAAAAATAAACCAAATTCCATTGGCGAATTTCGTCTGCGATTTCATCTAAGGCTTCTTATTATTATTATATCTACAAGTTAGGGTTTTTTTTTTCAAAAGAGTAAAAAAAACTAATACGACGCTAGTTCGGATTCGTTAACGGTAGGTGTATATATATAATTTGACTCCTTTCCATCATATTTTTCTAAACCATGCGTACCATTATATCGGGCATTGTGAAATATGCCTTACACAATAAGACAAGTAAGAAGCTAAAAGAAACTAAACCTACATGATCAAATCCCCATATCGAAACAAACGTGACTTAGTTTTACTACATGTAACAAACAAGATCAAGAAGTAGGACTTCATTGGCTGCAATTTGTTGTTATTTATTAATAACAGGCCAACGAGTTTAAACATCAGCAGATTAGCAACTCCGGTCCTGCTACGCTAGGACCGCGGTGGAGTAGATCAGTGGCCTACCATATCGATAAATATCACTATGCCAAAGATGTATGCGAAAGAGTTGAACGTTGGCGAACAAACGCAGTGCAAGAGTGAATATGACACCCTGGAGCAGATGACGCCCCAAACACACATAATTGCCCTTGAGACCCCTAAGCTGGGGCGGCTGTGTTGGTTTTTTCACTATAAAACAAACCTAGAAGCCTGGGTCGATTATACGGGTAGTTTCCGAAAGATGTTCTCGAGCCTGAAAGGCACCAAATGGGTTACTATTAAAAATAGAATAATTAAAAAAATAGGGTAAATGGGTTTCTTTTCAATTCTCTTGGACCTCAAGTTTAAACTTATTTCAATTTTTGGTTCTACATGCGCATGCGAGATTATGCGTACCGTCAGTGTGATACTTCACTTCATTCATTTAATTTCGAAGAGCTCCGGCAGTCTGTGGTGCACCTTTCGCCGGAAACTAGTATTTGCTTTGCGGATTTTATTAGTGATAGCAGTAGTATTACGTGAGTGATGTTTTCATTGCTTTGTGTGGTTTAGAGCCTTCTTTCTGACGACATGTATTCAAAAACCAATCTAATCATAATAGGGTAGCACAAGAGCGACACGCTCAATGCAAACAACACCAGACCTTGTGACCGAGGATGTATTACGTTTTACGAAACCATTCTGTTATACTCAGGCTCTTGCTTTGATTACTTATGAGATATTCGCAGAAGAAAAAAATCTATGCACTTTACCATTTCTAATGTGTGTGGGTGTGGGATCTATTGTGTGTGGAATCTAATATGTGTGGGATGTGGGATTTCGCTATTTGCGTGAATCGTTATCTTCGTCGTGGTCATATATGTGTACGCAATAAACTTACAGAACTCGGGAATGCAAAATATTCGGGTAAAATAACGACATATTCGAGACGTCTATTTAGCGTCGTTTGTTTCATTAGTTCGACCGATTCAGTACAAACTGACTGAACAAATTTAATACATTGATGTGTTAAATTAGCGAAGGTTAGTTGTCGACTACTTTTTCTGTATTTTTAAGCTATTTATTTGTTTTTTCTCGTATAAGTTTAGTGGTATCTGATGTTTGCCAATTGAAATATATAATTCGTTTAATTATATATATATATGATTAAGTTACAGAATGAGGTGAGGGGAAGTTACTTGTGAAGAAAGAGCTGTTAGTGGAACTGTTATCGAAGCTGTAGAAGGCTAAAAATGAAAATAAAAAAAGTTAGTAAAAGATTAGGACCAAAGTGTTAGGAGACTTCTGCTCCCTTGTACATATACTATATATATACTATATGGAGGCAGAAAATAAAAGTAGCAAGTAGGCAAAAAGAAACATTCTGCGTGCACAGTTGGAAGCTAGTCAAAGAAATCTATAATCCGCCGTGGTTAGCTTGTCGATTGCATCCTTTTCCTATCTATGATTAAACATTTGTATCATTAATGGCGAATTAAATGTATGATTCATAGAAAATATATCTATATGTATAAGTGTACGTAATGTTACGCAAAAATGTAAAATTAGGGAATAATGCTATACTTTGACGTAAAAAAATCCAAGAAGACGGCAAGAAACTGCTTTATTAATTTATTTAATTGTTCAAATCAAACATACAGCTGTTATCATTCAGGATTTCGTTTACATCGAATGCAACAAAATGCATACATTTTTACAATCAGCAGTCAATGCTAGTGCATAATTTTGGACTGGTAAAAATGAGTCAGGTCAATTTTTATATGGCCAATTTTTTTCTCATTTACATTACACTACAAAATTACATGGCCAATAGCTGTGCTTGGTAACGTAGTTTCAAGCAAGCAACTAGATGGAATTATTTGTTCCGGTGTTTTTCTACGGACCGCTGTTATTGTGCCGTCGCCATAATGGTGCAGCTGTTGATTCGATCCTATATGCGTTTAACTAAAAAAACAAGAACAGCCCGCTATCGTAATCAGTGTTTACAGGTCCGTTCCCTGCCTCACATGGTATAATGTCGCATCACTGAAAGTGCATGCCGACACAGTGTATGTATTTCAGTTAGAAACAACGCTTTGTATTTTTCAGTTGAAGGCATCTTATAGGTTGAACATAGATAGTGATAATGTAGATCTGAAAAAAAAACAATCTGTTCATCACCGAAATTAACTGTTGGTCTTTTTGGGATACATCAAAATATCAGCACGATATTGAATGAAAATGATATTTGTGAATGGGTACACTCTTAAAAGACTCTCTTCATGTTATTTTTGTGGATATTCGAATAAACAATTATATGAAACTGTATAAGGGAGTTTAGAGCGAAGAGTACAATCTAATATAGCTACGATAAGACTGGGAAGTTCCGCGATAGCTTAGTGGGTAAAGTAAGTGTCTGATAATCTTTGGGACACGTTGTTGTCTAGGTTAAAATCGCGGCATAGATGCACGGTTCGTTTCGTGCAGAAAGCACGGATGCAAATCTTGAAACGTTATGGCCGCGGTGGCTCAAATAGAGGTTAAAACCTGAGGACTTTATTATGCTACCATTCGCTAGTATTTTTGCTCTTAGCAAAATGTTAGTTTGAGGACGATCTTATTCGTTGCCGATACCATGATACCAGATTATGTATGCAACGCTTCTTGTTGCTGATGAAGTCCTGATGCCAATCCGTTAACGTAACGCCGACCTGTAGGGCCGATAATGTAACAGCAACCTGAGCCTTACCTTAACACAGGCCACGTCAAGCGTCTCTTAATTGTACGTGAATAGCGCGGGCTACCGATCGCTACGATTCGATAGCACATTTACAAACTTCTTTTTAATAGTAGCAGGAACGTTGATAGAATTAAAAGGCATATAACCTTATATGGAACTAAGTGAGAACCTGACTGCTTAACAAAAGGCTTAGGAGCTCGTCATTTTTGACACGTGTATTGTTTAGCACTAGGATCAATGTAATATATAAACAGTCTGACATAACATCATTCTCCTATGTGACGGTCGCACCCTTCATCGAAAACAACGGGGGGTGAGAATTGCAGATAATTTGGATATCAGGATTTGGAATGACAACGGGTTAGTCTTGCGTTTTTATTTTCGACTCTATCGATGCTTGACACAATTCGTTTTGAATATTGGATTCGAAATTTTAATGGAATTTTCTTATGTGTAGCATTGCTCCGTGTGCCGGCACTTAGCTTCTTTTGCAGGTCTTAGACGCACGTCTTTCTTCTCATTGAGAATATGTATAACGTCTGTCTTTCGATGGTTTTTTTACTCATATTGTCTAGTTGACAGTATCGCTTCTTTCGACACTTTCCAGTTGACTGCTATATACCACTCATCCAGACGTCGCTCGATGTTAACACGATTGATCTCCCAAATAATCTAATTCTGTTTTAGGCCTCCGGTTTTCCGAAAACTCCCTATTGTAATCCGTTTGCCAGCCATCTTTAAAGCGAAGTATCGTGATATTCTCGGAACTCAACCCGTTCATTGTAATGGCATCTTGTAACATTATCGTCACCAAGTTTTATAGGTTAGACTGGTCTCGCTAAAATCTTCTATTTTTTTCGATGTCTCTAGCCTGTTACATGCTCACCTCAGCGGGGTATGCTCAAAAGTGCTTTAGCGGACTTCTAATCCATTACCTTTCATGTTCCGAGTGATAAACGTGATTCTTCTCAACATGGTTCCATGGTATTTGTATGAATTCTTTGTTTTTTTCGTTTTCTTTTTTTTTTCAATTTGCACCGCCGCGCAGGCCCAAACTTGCTCCTTAAAGCAATTACTGTTGCACTCTTGTCTATCTGTGCGCTTTACTTTTACTGTGATATTCAATAAGGCTTTGCCATCCTAAAAAGTGTACGCTACCAAAGTTAGGTCGTCTGCGGTAAATTACCAGAGTACTTTGAAGTTTAAATGCTGGAACTTGAACCGCTTGTATTACTTTATTGGTTTTTTTTTTTAATTCTACTATATACAGTGTGAATCATACTGACGAAAGTCGCCATTCTCGATATTTTTACCGGAAAGGTGCCGTGTACATATATGTCGGGACCACGGTAAACAGAAAACTTGGGTACTACTTTACCTACGAACGAAGACTCTGATTTATTATGGGCAGAAGCATATAAAGCACTCCTCTTTATAGGCGACTTAGCGCGTATACCAGTGTGTTCTCCCTGGATCCATCTCTTAATTCAACGGCTACCATCCGACGGCGCTCCTGTGCCCTTCCTGCCACGGTCATTAACCTGCACGGTTCATACACGCATACATAGCTATTTGCCGGCACGTGCATCATGCCAACTCTACCTGCACTTATACGGTTAGCAGGTAGCTCTCTCGGCTAACGGCATTATATTCAGCGGTCACCTTAAGCAAGGGCTATCCAGTAAAGTGATGACCGTATTGAATCGTGGCCTTGTTGTAATAGTTTCTCAATTGTTAAGGATGCCTTAACATGTTGCCTTACACCTTTGGATGGGTAGAACCGGGTTCGAGCACACACACTGTGCGGCTATGAGGGCTTTAAGTTTTCGTACTTGTTGTGCTTGCACCTAAGCTAATATGTATATCGAAATAGGATCTTGCTTTTTTGGCATCGACAGCCATCGAGTTTTAGCTTCCAGATGTGTCTTCATTTGGGAAAATATCAAACATGAGGGTTTCAACTCAGTATCAGCCTACTTTTATTGACTATTTCAGTATTGATAATACTGTTTTGCCTAATCATGTATACATGTTCTAGCACGTTTTCTATATATACGGATTCCTATGTGATAGTTTCACCGATTTAGGTCTCCTCGATCGATTTGTTCTCGAATATGCTTTATGAAACGGGAATGGATTGTTTAAAGAGATAATAAGTAATATCAAACTAATTAATTATGTCTTGCTTAAATCTCAGAGAAACGTTTCTCGGACATGTGTTCGTTTCCCGGATACCCGATTTGTCCCCTTATTTTCCTTAGCTATTAACAGCTACGCAGACATTGAGATTAGAAAGTTATTTATCAGCATACGATGATGGAGTGCTTTCATACGTATCATGGCCGATAAGACGATTCAATTGCCGGCCGTAACTGATTCTAGTATAAATTAAAACTGGAAAACGTATGAAAACACGACTGTTTTCTATGAAATCCTGTTTGAGCCGCAATGTCAACGATGCTGTGACGCCTTAGGAGAGCTATGTAGTAACCAATCGTTGCTAACCCATCAATTTTATGATGGTATCACTGAAACTATTTCACAGACGAATACGAAAAAACGAAGGCAGATGATTTGAAATGTCTGTACATTTTCTTTGAGGACTCATATATTCTTTGCTTAATAAACTTTAAGCTTTCATATAACCGCGCTCCGAAGTATGATCTACAGCGGACAATAACAAAACCATAGTATGTGGTGTGTATAGCAAAGTACCAATTGGCAGGAACACATTTGTTTTATTAGTGAATGCAACCTGTGGGGCGGAGCTGTCGCACCCAAAGTGTAAAGTCGACATACGGCTGAATATTAAGAGCAATACATACCCCTGTTAGGCGATGAAACTGAGGGGCAAAAATACTGCTGAAAATGTGTATCAATCGAGAAATATCGACCGCGGAAATCTCAAAAAAATTTTTGTGACCAAGGTTGTGGCGTCACCACCATCATTAAATCTTTGAACAAAAAGAATGGGAACGCCAGGCTGAAAATTACTTATTGTGCTTTGCTTAGCTAGCAATTAGCGTATCATTTGGATAATTAAAAATTTGTGACAACGCGACGCAGTACTTCATTAAAGCACGTGTTCACTTAACGTGCATACCTTGAACTCTAAATGTATTTGTATTCTTTTTATGTTAGCTAGCAAAATTGCTTCTGCAAATGCATAAATAGGTTGTGATCGTGTCATGTTCAAGTCAACTGAAGTTTAGCCAAAGCGAACTAAAACCCTGTATAAATTAATATGAAGTTTACGAGCAATACATACATAAAAACAATGCAACAGCAGTTGATGTTGCATAAAAGATCGAACATAAGTATGACTAAACTGGAAAAACTAAGGGAAGGTTTGCCCGTAAAGTTCACTGATCTTGCGCCTAGAGCACACTGTACTCAAAACCTATATATATTCACTCGAACTCACTTGACAGCGAATAGATCCAGCCCTGTGCTGAAATGCGTCATTCACTTTCTATGGAGGCCCTTCGTATGTGACTTTTGCTCATATTTTTGCGTGGAAAAACAAACTGTTCAAACATATATATTGCTGCGCTCGCGTAGAACGCGCAGGTAACGCCCACTGTAAAAGCGGTAGCTTTTCCAGGTCAAATGCCGCTTTCAGGAGACAATTCTGGAATGGCATGCACAGGGCCTTCGCGATTAGGAGCGTTTAAGGGAAGCTAAGAGATACATCCGTTTAGCGAAGCTAACACATAACAATATCTAAAAACTTTATGGTCTTTATCCTCAGGATAATATTAGGCACAAGTAAAAGTATGAATCATCCAGGCTATGGGTTGCGCAGGTACTACACTGACATAGCACATATGTAGCAATAAAAAACCAGATTAATTCAGGCATGACATACAATTGTGAAACGGCTTAGCCTGAAAATTAATTTATTTTAATTTAATTAAAAATTAATTAATTTTATTAAAATTATCAAATTAATTTTAATGAAAATTGATCTTAAAATTTACATTCAAAGAGTACAGCATTTCCAGCAAAAATAATCATTTAGCACGACTGGCAGCGGTAGTAGAAACTCTCAACTCAGTACTTATTAGTATTTTTACTCCACATGACATAGGTTCGAAACATGAACGCTAGATTTAACACATCGCCAAAGCTTATTAGTTGAGTTGGTAGTACCCACGCTTAATTAAACTACACCATACAACTTGTACATTAGTATACCCCACACGGAAATGTAAGTTCGTGAAAGAAGTGTAATTTTTCTATGTAAATATGGCATTATTGCGCCTGAAATCAACTACGTGTTGTTTACAACCATTTGAAGCTTTGGTTAAGATATCTAGAAAATGACTACCTGAGGAGCGGAGTTCTTATCTTAACAAGCTGTTCGACAGATTCTACGAATGATTAGCTTCTAAAAGTTGACTCACTTCATCATTTTAAGTATTCACCTTTCTGCTGGAACGGTTGCTTTCGGACAAGTTATAAGCTGCTTCGCCGCTACTTTGCCACACAGTTGCTTTAACAAGGAAAATCGTAGTACGACCGTGCCATTTAAAAAGTAAAAGCTAAATTTCCCACTTCTCTCTAACCAACGGAACCAACGAGAATTCAATGTGTTCGCATTGGAATAATAACGAAGTTGCCACTCACAATCATCCAAAAAAGAGAAGTATTCTGCTCCACAAAGTAGTCGAAGCATACGGTCACCTCGAGCAGTCGGAACAAAGCAGATCGGCAATCTATTTTCATGCAGGTTGCTAAGCCTATTCAAATATTTTTAAGTATTTATGTTATATGTCACTTTTTCTTTTAATACTAAAGATTTTTATCTTGAGTTGACAGGGCATTCGGTGTTTAGCAGGTCCATAACATATTTCGAACACCTTCCACATCATCCATTTACGTAAAGCTCAGACCACAACTAGATCTTATTTGTTGGATGTGTCGACCTGTAAATATTACGCACTATATGAGTATTGCCTTAACATAATATAATTATAAAGAGAAAGCCTAACAAGTTTGGTTAACACATTTAAATACCTGGTTTGTCACGCTGACATAATAATATGCCTGGCAACATATATCATTCAACCTTGGCAGCGACATGTATACTCGTTAGACCGAAGGTATCACAGACTACCCTAAAAGGCCACGCACCTGAGACCCTTACGCCCCGAAGAAATCGTTCTTCAAAGCTTAATTCTAATCTGCGCCAGTTGCGCCGAAAATGTCTATCCCACGTGAATGACAAAGAAACCCTTCAATACAGCCTGCGGTACTTAGCGTATCATCGACTGAGGCCAAATTGCAATAAAATATCGAAGCTTCGGCAAATGCCTTAAAGAACGGGAATTTATGTACGAGTTCAGATAAAGTTATTCTAATTCAACATAAAAATTCATTATTTTACATTGTTCTTCAGAAAATAAAGACAGCCGCGGTAGGCGACACAGCAGGCTGTATTTATACAGCCTGCTGTGTCGTTTATTATACAGGTTATCTTAAAAGCTAGATATCAGTTTTGTTGAGGAATTAACAGAACTAGGTAAGAGAATATTTTTCCAATGGCACATAGTGCGTCTCTATTCATTTTATGGCAACAACCACGTCATTTCTGGAAATAAGTGAGTGTGTTAAAAACTCTGCTTCGATTATCAGGTAAAAACGCAAACTACATTCCTCCTTTACATGCCCATCTCACCGTAGTGGAATAAAGGAATTAATAGTTGAAGAATAAACTAATGTATATCTTAGTTGCATCACGCGTATTTTTTTAGGTTCGAAATTTAAGTATTCGGAAACGTTTTGTTGTAGTCGAAGACATATAACGGGGTCCGTGTCGTCGTTCAAGTCCGCTCTCTTGTTTGGCGCCACCAAACGCCAATAAATAACGCTGGCGAAGTGTTGAAACAAGGCTTAGTTGCAAAGTATTGCAGCGTGGTCTTCTCGCGTTAAATCGAACATTATGCCGGAATTCAGTTACGAAATTTCAGGTTTAAAAACTCCTCCATTGAAATAGCGTTAGTTGCATAGTCGCCTATTTTCTTCAATAATAACCCTCATGTCACTTTCACACAGATTCCGATATTTAACTGAAAAATTATTTATTAACGTCGTAAAGTCTCACTCAAAAAAGATTCAAATTCAATTATTTCATTTAAAGAGCTGATATCTAGTTCTGAAGCACCCTGCACGTGCTTCAGCCGTGCACGGGAACTGAGTGGAATTCTGTGCACTAGACCATGGACATTTGAATTGAACCTGGCCAACACACCAATGTATCTTATTAACTTTTACGTCTAGTTGATCGGTTAGGTTGACGAGCCGACATTCAGCGACACGGTACCACGTAACCAAATTATTGATTTAGTGGCAACACGCAAAATTTATCTAGATTGGATAGAACTAGACTATACTGCTGTTATTCGCCCACCGATAAAAAACCATAATCATGTTTTGTAGATACGACTTTATTAAGACTAATATAGCATGTACATTTAGAGCAAATCGCTGACCTTTATACGACCACTCATTTTTGTAATATCCATTTGAGAATTGAAAAGTGGGATACTCACTTTACTTTGTTAAGAATTTCTCAAACACCTTTTCAATTTATAAATAATTACTAGTAACAGCAGGATATCATACAAAAAAGAGGGGAAAAAATTATCTCCCCTTCTTATTTTTTGTTCCCAGTTTTGGCCTTATAAAAATATCTAGCTTCCGACGATTATTTCTATTTAGTACGGAAATCACGCCATCGGTCAAAAAATTGACGTTGGCGTTCTATGATGAACTTGGCACCGCCCATTGCATAGACAACGCCGAATAATGCGCCGCCAAGATGTGCCGCATGGTCGAAAAACCGCCACCGTAAACATAAACCTGAAAACACAAAACATAAATTCGCCAAAAGATACCATGTGGTTCTGTAGTTAATACGCACTACTTCCGACCCCGCGAATGCATTATTCAAAATTTCATTATTTTTATATCCACTTATAACCTAGGCATTAGACACTGGGAAAAAATATGCTTAAAAAAATATAACGTAAAAGTAATATGGAAACCTTCTTGAAGGAAAGCAAAACGAAAAATTTCTAACTATTAAAATGCAAGAGTGTGTTGAAACCGTTACGTACCAAGTGTGTCGAACGCTAGCAGAGCTTTGATAGCAGTGCCCGCACTAAATGTTAACATTGGCAGAAAGACAAGGCACAGAGACATGTCTGGCATCCTTACACAGACAATTCCGACGATGCCCAGGATTGCTCCCGAGGCGCCTAAACTCGGTATACTACATCGACGAAACCAAAGTGGAGAATGCCGGTTCCATACAATACATACGTTTATACGTACGCATATAGCGCATACAACGTAGACATGTGCAAAACACAAAGGATTAGAGAAGAATTAGATGCCATACTGAATGAAATATGATAAACTCGTAATTCTTATTCTTGCGACTGTCAGTAGAATAATAATAGCATTAATAGTTATAATAATAAATACCATTAGTTTTCTACCTAAAATATGAATTGGTGTTTTCAAGTTCGTATTGGATAAAGGGTTCAAGAGATAAACGGCCGGCGGTTCAGGCTGGCGTTTATATTACGGCGCAAAAGTGCACGACAATTTAATAAACAAACTTAATAATTACTTAACAAGTAATTTTGGGGGTTTTTTAAGTTAATGTTGTTTTGCTTAAGAGCGAACAAGGACAGATTTTGTATGCTTCGTTCTTAAATAGGAACGGCCAATTTTATTAACCTTTGTTAGCTGCCAAAATATTGGAATCTATGGGCCAGCTATCACTGTATATATACCTACGTATATATTACTAACGCCCTTCTGCAAGTTTCATGGTCCACCAGAAAGTATGCTGACCAGCTCTGGCTTATTTGAATTTTAGACAAAAATGAGAAATCTATACGCACGGTATTTTTGTGTAACTTTGATGAAGATGAGTTGCTAATGATGCTATGACACCCGAAGAGAGGTACGTAGCCACAAACTGTTGTTGATCCATTATCTTTAAAATGGCGTCACTGAAACTGTAAATGCAAAAAAAATGCGAGCGGACGGTTAAACATTTTTATAAGAACTCATGCGCTGAACGATAAGAAATGGCTACGCGAAATGAAACTACGGTTTAATGAAGTCCTTTATGAAAAACAGGAAATGACTCAACACACAGCCTCATTTCGATGTGGAATCGGAGCTCGACTTTGATGAAGCTATAAACTAGTATAATACGATTAGATGGCAACACTTTTTTGCGATGATCAGGCATGATAAATACAGCCCTTTATGAACGGCAAAAAAAGCCTGTTTAGTGTTTACGTCCTATTTCGAAGTACATTCTAAATATGACAGTGCTAATGCTGTAGTGATCAGTTGGTATAACACTATATAATATAATAGAGCAGCGACTGTCACGAAAATACACGAAGAGTACCGCATGGTAGGCACCCTCGTTGTCCACTGCGCGTTACCTATGTAGAACGAACATATTGCACCCAAAGTGCAACAGCGATGAATGGCTGAATGTTGAAAGAAGCATAGTAACGACGTTGCGCGATGAAACTGAATGGCAGAAATAGCGCGGCATAATGTGTGCCAGTTGAGGCACATGCCACAAGATTAGCACTGCCGCGTTTAATGCGAAAATGCCAAAAAATGCTTTGTGACCAGGGCTCTGGTTTCGCCACCACTCGTTGATCTGTGAATACAAACAAATGAAAAGGCAAGCTAAAAAAAGGCATACTTGCACATTGAGCTTTGCACTGCAAGCAATCACGACATCGTTTACGCAGTCAGAAACTTGCGTCAGTTCAGCAACCTATATCGTGTAAAACGGGCGATTTATTTAAAACCTTCGTTACAAATGAGTTTGCTGTCCGTGCCTGTGCCGGCCATAACAAAGTACTACGATACTGATCAAATCCATATTGCTAGTCCAGTAAGAAATATGCAGAGTACATGTGAAAAATAGCTGGTTGTAAGATTTCGACCGTTCATTTATCATAGACTATTAAAGTAAGCGCTGAAGAAGTACATTTCTTTGCGGACACTGCATATTTTCTAAACCCAAGCGTAATTTCTTTATAGGTAGGGGTTATCTGGTTAAGACATAAGTAAGACAAATTTTAGAAATAACTCGTTCTCTTATTATAATGAATTCCCATGTAACAATGATTATAGATGGTCCCTATAAAATAACAATCGCGCACAGTAAAATCCAACATTGCAGATAGCAAAACTCACCTGACGGCGAATGGATATGGCCTTAGGCTGAATTTGGGACCATTGTAGACGTGTTCTTTCCTGTAGTTTCTGCTGTAGTGTCACATGATATTCATATGTGTAGATCGTTGCACCTGCATAGAACGTGCAGGTGCTACCTACGGTAAACGCGACAGCTTTTTTAATGCCAACACCACTATTAGAGGCCAATCTTGGCACGGCCTTTACAGGTATTTCTCGATTCGGAAGATCTGCAGAAAAAGATAAATCACTTTAGCAGAATTAGTAGAAAACGCCTGAGCGCTCCACGATGTTGCAATAGGTGGATCTAGTGGAATGAATGACGGGAAGCCTCGATGGTAAAAACACGTAACAAACAAACAAACAAAGAGAACCAACCAAAAGTATGTCACATACGATGTATAGTTGTGAAACAGCAGCGCACTTGAACTGTAAATATTTCTTACTGTGAGTGTTAGTTTTCACCCCTCAGTAGGCCTTTATCAGACACGAATATCTATATTTGATTACACTGCAATACTACGTTTGCCTAAAGCACGCACATAGAAAAAGCCGAGCGGAGATTAAGTTTTCCATATAAATAATTGTATTCCGTCTCCCATTAATTATATTGCTTCTCATAGCTATTTGAAACTTCCGTGCTGCAATGAGCTATGAACTGAGTTCCTCTCATCAAGCACATTGTACATACCACTTATGATGAACGTTACATACTAAGCATATGTTTTAAAAGCCGACTCACTTTGCCGTTTTATGAATTCTCGTCTCTGGTACAGCAGTTGCTTCCGAGTGAGATGTAAGCTACTTCGCCACATTGTTATTGTGGCCGTGAAGTGTCCTCGGTCAAATCTTCAAAAATCAAGCTTAAGTTTATTTGTTTCTACTCATATGTTCATTGAAATCGAAACAATCACTCTTTAGCAGGACCATTACATATTCCAAATATTTTTCATATTCTCCACATGACTAAAGCGCGGATCACACGTGAGGCTTATTCGCCGGACGGTCGAGTTGCTCCAAATTTGGCTCCGCTCTACCCGAATATTGCCTTCGCATAAGAAATACATATACAACAATCGACAGCTCATCAAGATTGACTTACGTATGACATATGGCTGATGTCGGCAAAATGGTATGAAATTCATATCACTCACTTATATCGGGTAGAAGATTATGTTTTAAAAGCACTTCGTAATATTCTTAAACCTCACAGAATATGGCACCTCTATATCGTACATTATACAACATAGGACAATAACTCTTCAAGCGCATTGAAAGTTATCCGCCTTATGCTCAAGAAATTGATCTAAAGGAGCTTTGTTTTTTAAGCATTTTTTATCGATTTTATTTACAGGCATTATCCTGTTGATCCTAACTTTGGACCAAAACACAGTAAATCACCGTACATAAACGTTCAGTTATAAACATTTTATTATGTCTAATTTAGAGTTAGACGCGCACAGCACATCGAAATCGACGCCAGTTTCAAAAGGTTCTTTCATTATATATAACTTAGCAAATCTTGTTGGTTTTTCTTTGATTTTGTGCTAAAACACGCTAGGGGACTACCGCTTTTGATTAAATCTTAGGCTGAATTGTGTAGATGTCAAACTGACCGTATTTGATGTTATAATCATAACAGGTACAGATCACAATTATAATATATATATCCCAATATAATGAAAATAGTAAGTGTATTGAGAACAACATGCCAAGATAACCACATAGTCACTCATTGCAATTACACCTAGCCATCGATTTAGCGAAATCAACGGTTGAAAAAATGGAATATCCGTCTCAGTCCTTAATTAATTCCCCGAAAACCTTATTTTTATTTTTTAGAATTTTTAAGAACAGTTTATTTAAGGATAGTAAGAATTTTTTTCATTTTATTTGATTTCTGCCTCATTTTTATGATGACCTTGACGATATCTAGATTCGAAACTAAACAGCGCAATGCCGAGATGTACATCAGATCGAAAAGTTGTCTCATAGGCGACGAATACGACGCCGTTTTCTACCAAGCACGCAGTACTAAAACATATTTTAGTGTCTTGCTGCAAGCGTTTAGTTTGAGTTTTTATTCACTGACAACCTAGACAGTTCTATATGATAGAAGACAAATACGGTTTCATGAAACAACAAAAAGCCACAGTCTATGGAAGCCCTACGTACTGAGCGTGTCGAGAATTAAGAAAGCTATCATAGCGCTCTCTCTGCTAAACGTAAATTGGCGGGAACTAACCATCCGGCATTCTTCAACAGATAATAGTGCCATCGACGATAACTAAGATCGCTCTCTAGGTGGTTGAACTCGCTAAACTGAACGAATGATATAGTCATCGATCGAAAGTACGAGGAGATCAGTTCCATACAACATCTTCTATATCTATAGAGCTTTTGTTATGAGATATTTAAAGACTATATACTGAAATAAGCACATATATTTTAACGAAATTATTTTTATGTGCTAGAAATGTAATTTCAATATGACCACTACCACGATTATAGCTTCATTCGGGAACTAAATCACTCACCAGTTATTTTTAAAATATCCCTCCTGTAAATAACGATTCAAAAATAATTGTACGTCAAGCAAAGTTGACAGGTGTGAACCTGTAAAAAGTGTGGTTCCAATATGTCACACATAAAAAGTTTCGGCGGAGGTGAGTTTCGGGCTGGTAACAGGCCGAGAGTCCCAAAAATGCAAGAGGTTAAAACGGTAAAAAAGTCAAAGGTGCAAAAGGGCGCAGAAAAGTTTTATACAAAAACTAACTATTAAAATTTATCAGAACCCTATGGATTTTTGGGTTTGCCTCGTGGACATCTTTTTCAGATTTTCCAGATATCAGGTTGAAGCTGACGACAACGTAATATCGATTCCGGGCAAAAATGAAGTTTTTCATTTTGGTAGAGGTTCATTTCTAACCTTTCTAATATTTTTTTTAAAAAAGTAGCAAAGGTTAGTGTTCTATTACTGTATTCAACATGCCGTTCTAATAATTCGATAACGTTTGAGATTCCTCTCTGTCGTAATGAATCATTCATGACGATTTGCCAAAGAATCAGCCCATATATAAGAAAATAAGCAATAACCTGAAAATGTTAGGTATTTTGCGTGAAATTCGAAAATAGTGAGTACCAGTATACAAACAAAAAATTACATGTATAATATATAATCGCGCTGGCTTTCTCCTTGCCCAGATGGCAAGTAAACTTCGCTGAGTAAATGATGTAATGATTAAGAAAGCTTTGGCTAGAGCGTTTTCTAACACGTCAAAATAACTGCGGTTGTCTAGTGCTCCTTTTCTAAGTTTCAGTTGAAATTTAAACTGTATACAAACAGATCTGACAGTCTTGGAAGCTGAATAGCATTGCATCTTATTCTGCTTCTCCCGTTCTGTCTCGACGCCTTTTAAAGAAATACCAAGAAACTTAAAATTTCTCAGGCCAATGGTGTTTCGCTTAAGACAGATGAAAACGTCATTAATTTACTGTCATTTGTTTGTCGCATCCCTAAAGAGCAGTAATCCATATTCTTAGTTGTTAGTGACGCAAAGCAATGTAAATGTCGGAATTATTGTCAGCTTTAATGTGAAAATGCCAAACGGTATTTTCTAGGCAGGGTTCTAACCACGCAGTCACTCGGTAATCTGTCTACGCAAAAATAAAATGAAAAAGTCAACAAAGGAACAGAATTACATTATGTTTTGCACTGGAAGCAATTGATGCATCGTATAGGAAATTAAGCATTTGTGTCAATGCGATAATCTAATTCACGTAGAGCGCGGTGACATGTTTCGAATTTGTTTTGAATAAGTTTGCCTAGTATTTCTTTAACATCTGTGCGTCTCATAATAATGCCTAAATGGAAGTAGCTTTTTTATGTATTTTATGCATATTTTGAGCGCGCCAAGAAATGGTTGCGGAGTTATTGCAGATACTCAAGCGCCTTGCCGGGAAGTAGATTCAGCCTTAGGCTAATATTAGGACTGTTGTAGACGTACTTGTCTCGTAGCTTTCCGTAGGGAATGATATGTTGTTTAAATTAACAGATCGCTGCGCTACTTTAAAATATATAAAGAGAGTAAATTATTAACACCACAGCTTTTCTAGTAAAAGCGCTTAAAATGTTCAGGTCTGCGAGCGGCACCCTTGGTATGTCTGAGTTGGAGACGTTAACAATTAGGAACGTTGAGTAAGAAAGAAAATCGGTTCAACACTACGTGTACAATACCATATGGAACTACGATACGACCTATTTTCAAACAGATATCAGATGCACCTTGTAGAATGATGAATGAGTGGAACCTATGATCTATGAAAGTATCGGCATATCACGAATGCATTAATATTGCATAGCAGTTAGAGCCAATAGAGATTCATTTATACGGCATATTAGAGCCTAATTTCGAAAAATACGTCTCCTACGCAGCTGAGCAGTTCAATTAGATATGGTCATTCAACAGATTTTGCTTTTGATTGTAGCGCGACTGTCGATGACGATAGTGAAATTTCTCAACTCTAACACCTATGAATAAATCTTACCCTAAACGGCATAGAATCACAAATCGAAGTAAATATCGTAAACAAAGCTTTTTGTTAGATGATTGGTGTGTGAATCTCTTTAATGGACACCAAGCCCCACCTCTGGGTATTTGATACAGTGGTGTTGTTGAACTTCAGCTAGCCTTTTTTTTCCAGTTACTGCAATAATGCCCACCAGGCCCAGACATACTTTTTTGAGTTTCAGTGTCTAATTTAATCGACTGGTTACACTATATTAGAGTTCATTAATATTATTGTATAATACTTGCGCCCGATGAAACTAGAAATACAACTTTTACAATACACGTGTACGCTCATGCAGTGCAAATGGAAGAAGAATTGAGTACGTTAAAGACGGATTCATTATTATATATATACATAGACTTTCGATTTATTGTCCGTTATCAAAAGTAGAGTTAATTTAATCTCATAACAAATTAGTTATGTCTCAACAAATTAGTTCACATGTTCAGTGAATGGTCTTCTATGGAATGGACCTATATTAGACTTTCTTTACAACAGAGTTGTTTTAAAAGCGATGTATGCCCTCAGTATTTAAAAATGAAGAGCCTTTTTGTGTTAAAATGCTCAAGCGCTAATACATCATTCGGATCATGCTTATGGTGTTGGTCTAGTTCTGCGTAACTTCCACTCACTAAATTATGAACTTTGTACACTTAGAACTAAGTCAGAAAATGATTAAATGACTTACATATTTTTACCTATATGTACATAAGTAGAGGATTGTTCGGAGTTTAGCGCACCCAGAAAAAAATGTTCATGCTTCAGCTATGTAAAGCGCGGGATGGAAGAGAGATTTATTTGGACGGATAATCGGGCTGCTCCGAAAAATCTTGTGTGCTGCAGTGGAGAGTTGTGAGTGACAACGTGATCACTCCAATCGCAGATATTTCATTCTCTCCACGGCATGGTGACGTTTCGTTGGTTTTATTACTGTTAGAACGACGCATCAAGTATTGCGTCGGTCAGTATTAAAGTAGTCACTGCAGACCGAAAGTAGGAGATAAACGCCAGTGTTCGCACAACTAGCTTACTCTGGTTCCCTGTTTTCCTGTCTTTTAGGTACCAGCTGTGTTTGACAAGTTCACTTTTGGTTCACCTGGCGCATTCTTGCACATGTCAAATCTGTTATTAGCAGTCCGATCGCGCTGCCTCAGTCTAGGCAGTGGTTACCGAGCATTCAGTGTGATTTCTGTTTTTGTATATCAAATTGCGGTCACAGTGCTATCAGATGCAGACTAGTGTCAGCTAATGGAAATGGTCTTTTTGTTTGTTGGTGTGCCCTTGGATAGATTGGCGAACCGCATTTTGCAGTGTTAGCTAGGGTTTACAGCGATAACACCGACTTTCAGTACAGGAATGATTACCATTTTCGCATCACGTGCAATATGTTTTCATCTCGTATGGCATTTTAGAAATGGAGACTATTCTCCACTATAAATTTGACTAATGTTCGTATTTTCCTTGTGTTTTAAAAAATATTGATCCGTTTTTTATTTAACTATAACATAATTGTATTTGTTCGTTCTCTACTCTTACAGAATTTTGCCACAACTCTTCGCATGATGTCACATTCGGCTAAAACTGTAAGTAAGAATACACATAAGTAATAGATGAATAATTTTATCGTTCTAAATAAAGAGGTTATAACACGAAACACAACCAATCGCAATATCTGTATAATGAGGCTAATGCCATTTTGATTAACCTTTAATCCGAACCGGCCTATTTCCACACAAGAATTTTTGTAACGGCTTTGATGTTTATGTAGGTCTTTCCTGTAGACGCTCCTCCTTCTTAATATTATCGAATTTTACTATTTTTTTCATCTAAATTTGGAATAGATTATCTAGTGAAATAGATCCTTTAATAATATATTTGAAAAGAGGTGATCCCAACAACTTGTTTACGGAGCAGGAAAGTGTTAAAGGTAGCCGAAAAGATTCTAGATAACTTTTAATATGAGAATGTAATTAACCCTTGAATGGGCTAACTTCTAACAGACAAACCTTCCTACTTCGGCATGAATTAACTGATATGGCAGGTCAAGAAGCATTTCTTTAGTGAAGTCTTCAAGATTAAGCTAATAGTTACGATTCTGGAATCTCATTTCTCGCGCAGTTATGCGTTCATGTTACTTGATTCATCAGTAAGATAAGGTCTAACAACATTGCGCGATTTTATGTCATAGGATGTTGTCATCGTGTCTTTCGCTAGGACTCCGGTGTGCAGTTTTCGGGGCGCCTTGGCTTCGCTGAAAGCGCCCGAGCTCGGAGCACTAGCTATAAAGGGTGCCATCGAAAGAGCAGGAATCAAGCCTGACCAGGTCGAAGAGGTGTACATGGGTATGTACTACGCAATTCAAAATATAATTTATCCTTTTTTTTTTTTTAAATTAAAATATAGAAATCCTTGTTTGAAGTTGCATCATATGCCCCTTCAGTAAGTAGATAAAATTTATTTTTGATACCAATAAGCAATATGCTACAAGCACAACTCATCTATTCTACGAGCAGGTTGAGATTTTCTGCCAGTAAACAGGAAACCTGTGACGGTCGTTGATTCTTGTAATTATAATGCTGCCGTATCTGCTTCGCGGTGCTATTAGTGTGCGTTTATCGGTTATTTTTCCTTTCGGAAGGAAGCCCTGTGTACTTTAGACGTTTGCCCTGCCTTCCTTAAGGAAACTTCCTTGATCAATTATGTAAATTACTGAACATGCGCAGTCGTTATTTCACATTACCTTTAATATAATTTTTTTTTAATATCAATATGGAAAGAATGCTAAACTAAACTTGCCTTTACTTTTATATTCTATAGAAATATTAAAACTACTTTGTCTTGACTAAAAATATTTGAAATGTTATTTCAAGTAATGTCTGCACCATGCGGTGCTTCAAATAGCTATAATTCATCACTCCTAATAAGTGCAAGCTTTTGCTCAAGCTACGATAGAACGCAAAATGTGTAGATGTGGTATAATTGGAATTTCAGTTCTGTAGGTACATCTATTACGGGCGGCCATTTCTACCGTGTGCCAAGGTTTATCAGCTTATACCAAACGTTCTATACAAGATTTATAAAAAAGCGGCTTTGGCTATATTATGACAGGGTTGGAAGACGAATTACATGGATAAAAATATATAAATGTATAGGTAAGAATGTATAGATACATTATCTTTGTTTACGATTTTTCCTCTGTTTGTTATAAACAAAATAGATTGTTGTTTACCGCTTAAATATGATAGTAGATCATTCTAATATCAGGGATATGGCACCGCAGTAATCGGCCGGGATTTTTCTAGGATGTATCGCTTGAAAATAAATGACAAGCTCCCGGTCAACGAAATACAAACGTTTCAAACATAATAATTATTAACAACGGCAACCTCTATCTATAGCTCTATTTATGAATTTTGTCAAATGAAGTTTTTTACGTATATTATTATCTTATTACATATATTTTGCCTATGAAATTTCTATACGCACGTCTTAAGAGCTCAGGGTAGATATCCACATGGTAATTTTTTTATCCAAAGCATTAATGGGTCTTCTTAACGGACAACAACCACAAAAATAACGACTTGTACATCTAACAGTACATTTGAGGTACTTGACGGTTCGCGTGAATGCTAGAGAATCCTCAGGTGTTTATCTAATTTCTATTTAAAACCGTTGTTAACTTTTTTACGAAATTCTGTCTTATTGCATGAGATCAGGTAACGTTCTTCAGGCAAATGTGGGACAAGCACCTGCTCGACAGGCATGTTTGGGCGCGGGGATTCCTACGTCTGTTCCTTGCACAACCGTGAACAAGGTGTGCGCCTCCGGCATGAAGGCTATCGCTCTTGCTGCCCAGAACATTATGACTGGCAATGCCGACATTATGGTTGCTGGAGGAATGGAAAGTATGAGCAATGCGCCATACTATCTTGATCGAGGGGAAATGCCCTATGGGGGTGTGACGCTGAAGGTAACTTGTTGGGCATATTCGCAAGTGTACGGTCAGACGTCAATGGGCGAGAACGTAGGCTTTGATTAAGTGTAGCGCTTTTACTTTAAACAGTGCGGGACTAATTAGGTTCTTTATTATACAACAGTCGCCATAGGTACTATTATTATTAGATATCGATTAGCTAAGCTTTGTTCTAAATCTGACTTATGGAGTACAAGAACTTAAAAAGACGGTTCACCTTACTCGAGTAGAAATAAAGCGCTTTTTTTATACCTTGTGCAATTCTTCTTTTAGGACGCGATTGTAGCAGATGGACTAACCGACGCATACAAGCAAATCCATATGGGTCTATGTGCCGAAAACACAAATTCTACCCTGGGCATTACTCGAGAAGAGCAAGATGCTTATGCGCAGAAATCGTACGAGCGAGCTCAAGCGGCGCAAAAGACTGGTATCTTTGCCGCTGAAATCGTACCTGTAACAATTAAGGGTACACGCGGTAAGCCTGACACGGTCGTCACCGAGGACGATGAGTGTAAAAAGGCTGACTTCGAGAAATTCCCGCTGCTCAAGGCGGTATTCAAGAAAGACGGCGGTTCAGTCACGGCCGCAAATGCCAGCTCGTTAAACGATGGTGCTGCAGCCCTCGTGCTTATGTCTGAGGCGAAGGCAGTCGCTCTTGGGGTTAAACCCCTTGCAAGGATTGTAGCTTTTGCTGATGCTGCAACGGAGCCCATTGACTTCCCCGTTGCCCCTGTGCTCGTTATGCCGAAAGTTCTTCAGCGAGCTGGCATCTCTCAGGATAAGATTTCAATGTTTGAAGTTAACGAGGCCTTTAGCTGTGTGCCTATCGCCGCCATTAAAAAGCTCGATATTGACCCCGCAAAGGTAAAAAAACGTCCTTTTTGTATTCAACTTAGTCTTCGCTTTGATGTGGTGATGACGGTAATGACGATGGCGGCAATGATGCCATAATTCATTGTAAATACAAGGTGGTCATCAGGTATACTTTATATTACTGATAGGGACAGTCAGAAATAATGTTACATCTAACAATACTTCTTAGGTTCATTAAGATACTTGGACTGCCTGCCCATACCGTTTCAAAAACAGGTGCTCACTTGTGCCCTCATTTACCACGATATTGACTCAAAAGCAAAACAATTTCATGCACAGGTGAACGTGAATGGTGGTGCCGTTGCTCTCGGCCATCCAATCGGAATGTCAGGTGCCCGTATCGTCGGGCACATGGCTGTCAACCTTAAACCCGGCGAGTATGGCCTTGCTGGAATTTGCAATGGAGGAGGAGGAGCTGGTGGAATACTCCTTCAGAAGTTTTAGCTGATGAATAAAAACCGTAGCCGTGCTGCCGCTGTTACTACACTGCTGTTGACGAATATGCATTCTGGCGACAGAAATGGCCAAGCTTTGATTGCCGCTGTCCTTGCTATCAACTCAGCTTGTCTCGATCCCGATCCAAAAGTACGCCCTGAATCATTTAACTATGATGGTGCCCAACTAAGAAAAATGAAAATGTATCAGAATTTATCAGCATTTCGTATCCGCCTGTCGCTGTATCTTGGTAGAATAATTTATAATAAATAGGCTTACATAGGTAATATAGTCGGACGAATGAGCCTTATATTAGGCGAACTATTCGAGAGCACATTTTTTCTACTGCAGGGCATATCCGTGGTGGCACAGTTTCCACTATATTGACGTTTTCAATAGAATTCTTAAACGTTGAGAGGTTCACATTAATGGTGAGGTAACAAATATAATGAAGGACCACTTTCGATGTAAAGAAATAGATCTGTCGGCAAACGATCAAAGTGATGCGAACGATTCAATGTAGGGTATTCGAAATACACAAACAATTTCTTAACCAAGAATGAGAGTTAGTTAGGAATATAATGAAATGGATGCAGAACGACATATCAGCTTGCCAGCAGCGGTTAGCCCACGTAAATTCATTGGAAAGCCACCCAATCAAATGAAGTCTGCAATACTTGAATGTGATTTGATGTGACTCAAGTAATGAGTTTTGAAGAAAGAAATGAATATATATATATATATATATATATATATTTGCTTTTTACTCTATTCAACCTCTTCGTAGAAGTCACTATTGAACAAAATAAATGTTAGGTAAGTGTGAATTGAGCATCGGGACATAAGTCAAATAATTAATAATAACAAGACATTTATGGTATAAAAAGCATAAATTGAAACCAGATCCATAGGTCAGATTGATTTTAGTTAGCATCACCACTGCCGAATTTTCACAAATTACTGTCGGCGTATCTTTTACCTTGATTAGGTTAGTATTGCTTCTTACTTCGTTTTTGTAAATACGGCCAAAATCCGATGCTCCTTCGCTTCGTCAAGTTAATAAGTAAGGGTTGCGTTGATTAATAAGCGATGAGGGCACTTTGTGAGTTATACAGGCAATAAATTATTACAGATGTGGATAACTGAACTAGTTAGATGAACAAGATGTAGAACTGAATACGAAATGCTTGTTTCAACATTAAACCTCGCTACATTGAACAATTATTGACATCGTTTATTATGAAGTAAACTGAGAAAAGACAACCATTACAGTGTCACATATATATATCTGTAGGAAAAAAAGGAAATTTTCAATCGATAATAATGGATGGAACACGTTTATATTAAAGTGAACCTGAATCTAAACATTTATTGATTTCTTAAAATACACCTACACTTATGTTACATAATCGTCGTTCAATCTGTTGTACTGTTTTCCCATTTATTTCTTTTTAATCTAAGAATAAATAACAGTAAAGCGAACACGTTTTTTGGATAGATTATGAGCTCTGTTTTCGCCGCCGTTATCCAGATACAAGCACACAGATTTTGCACTTTGCGTCCATAATTGCACCATCTTTCCCAAGCATTTATTAACTATAGTACGTACATTAGGACGCATATCTCTCTTCCCGATAGGGGTAGCCCAACAAACTTCAAAGGATTCATGTTACTAAACAGCCCCTTCCTCTTTTATATTAATCCTCAATAGCTCCTTTTTCTATTACGACTGTTATTACTCATATTCGTATTATATATGTGCTCAACTAATTTCTTTTTTATTCTACTTTTCCGCGTTGAACAGAGTAGTTTTTTGCTTATTTCGTAGTTCTTTTCCCCGAAGTATCGCTGTCTTGAAGTACTTGCAATAAAGGCTAACGGAAGATGGCGAATCGTCATTGCCAGCTACGGGATAGCATATAAGACGCGGGTCGGAATCTGTATCGACGATGCCCACCGTTGGGATCAACATCTTCGCGCATTCCGTTATGGCCGCTTCAGATCCTATTGTGACACAATAACACCCACACATACACAGCGGAATAGTGACACATAATGAATGTGAGAAAGCGAAATTAAAGGTATCTTTAGCGCCGGTAGATGGGTTTATGTTAAAATAGAGCAGCGATGCTAGATGATAGCTATGAAAGGTGAAAAGTGAGTGTATTGTTACTGTATATGACCTTTTATTCTTGTGACTTTGTTTAAACATGCGTAAAAATATTTAAAAATATAGAGCGTAGAGATATTTAAAAATTCACCGCTTCGCGCGTATGCACTTTGAGTTAGACAACCACAAACAAAGAGGCCCTAATATAGCGCGAGTTATCTCTCACTAGATCGGATAGCCGTTTATTTCTGTTAGTACTATTATGGAGTGTTTCTACCTAGCACCAAAATATTGGTGTGCACAGCGAACATGTGCATGTTCATGAGATCTGAAAAAACTCTGTTCCACACTCACCTCTGGTAGAAAAGAAGATTGCACAATCAGGTAATCGAGTCTCACTTCCAAATAGATTAGCCGCGTTCGTAAATAATCCAGTGACCCAGTGACGAGTGTGGGCATACTCAGAACATTCCTTTGCACATTTCTCTACCTGCTTCATCAATCGAGTAGATAAAAAAAAATGGTGTGCTTAATATAAAGCTGAAAGTCATAATTATTTTTGCCTCCACCTTGTCGTTTGTCGTCAGCGTTGCCTATTACATTCATGTGATCGTTTTCGACGGCAAGACTAATCGGAATTCGGACTGTGCATTACTGAGAGACGCAAGCATACTTTAAAGCAATAGAGAGTTAATTATTGCATCGCGCAACAAATTAGTTATCAATAGGCTAAAAACAATAGCCGGAGTCTGTGCTAGCTATATCATTTTACGTTTGTAAAAGGGAAAAAATATCTCTGAAAATGCAGTTTCAGTATAGAAACTGACTATAGTATCCGCTGCCGAATTTATGGTACATGAACTATACAACAGACGACAGTTGTGTATATTTTTTTTAAAGAAGTGTATTCCTGAGATAGAAACAGGAGGTTAGCTCACCTTGAAAGCAGTCTGATGGTGACGCGTGATAAAAAGAATGATACCGTCACGATACGCAATATGAGCCACAAAATTTAGCGCCTTAATCATCTGCTGCTTACTCTTGTCAAGGTCGATAATTAACTGGTCGAACCGGCTACCAAAAATATAGGGCCGCATATGCGGATTGACGCTGGAGCTTTTATGGCCGAGATGCATTCGGTGTAGGAACATTTGCTCAAGAGACACAATTGACGAGACGGCAAACGCATCGGGCTCCTTGAGAATATCCATATTGTACTCATAGTTCATTAAGGCTATTGTGACAGGATGATATACGGACGTCAGGTGTTAGTACTTCTGACTACTTCAATTAAATAGCCGGGAATTAGCGGCATTTTTGAGCGGTAAATATGCCAGTACAATAATAATTAAAGTAATAGATAATTTTCTAATCAGGATTATTTTATCCAGTAAAAATGAAGTTGACAATGTTCAAAATTTACATCTCATTCAGTAGGTAGCGTAAGAATAACAAGAACTGGTAAACTCTTGGATACAACCAGTGGAAGAATATCTTACACATATCGTTTATAATAAAAGATTCATAATATTAAAAATACAAATAATGTTTTTTCAGTCAGAATTTTGAAAGGTAGGGAAATTTCTACCTTTTTCATCAATCATCACAATTTCCATTTCAAATACGATATATATATATAATGTTAGATGCGCACAGCTTCCAATCGGAGCATAAACATCCACATGGCTTTTGCGGCCGCTAGAACCAGCATTGCACGCTTGACTTAATCAGTAGCCTCACTTATGTAAGCAAAGCCACAAAAACACTGAACTCAGACAATTCGGGAGAAATTAGCTAACCAATTGTTCAGCAAACGATTTTCCTGATGCGCGATTCGACCGTGCATAAAAAGCTGGTTCATAAAGCTAGACGCAGTTAGTAACAGTAACGAGAAGACCTACCGGCGCTGTGTTCGGTGGCATCATTGGTGGTCGCCTGAACTATAGTGGATTGTAACCGAACCGAAGTAGAACCTAGGGCTGGCCACAGTACGCTATTCAGCGCGCGAGCACACCTAGTCACTAGCATGTTAATCGTACGAAACGGCTCCGACGGTTAGTAAAAACAGAACCAGACAACAAATAATAAATCCAGCTGGATAGGCAGGTCGCGGCTCCAGCCCCATAACACAACTACGATGTCAATAAGACTAATACCAGATACGCTTTGTTTGGAGGAGCCACAGTGAGGCGAGCAGGTGTACGGTTGCTTCGTAAGTGTCGATACGCTGTCATCTAACGAGCGAATTCGATGTGTAGGGTACCAAAAAATTGTGGAATTACTGCTTAGGACACATTGGTACTATCAAATTAATTATGTATATTCAAATAGGTGGGCGTACTTATCGGTGGTAAGAGTCGCAATCATGGTAAATGAATTAAATTTTTAATAAAATAATTGGTTCATATCGTTGCAGAAAATTAACGCAAACGTTAACCACAATAATAATGAATCGAGAAAGTGTGCTGTTCTTCAGTGGCCGAGTGCCGAAAGAAGTGTCTCAGTTGAGCTCTAATTTGGAACATATTGACAAACCGACATTCAGAGGAATGGTAAAGGGTTCGTATGTAAGAGAAGTAGAAGTTTACAACTTTAGCTTAATTTCGTTCAAATTCAGCATGCTTACAACAAGATAATCACTTGAGGAAGAAAGCGTGCTTAAGCGAATTGCCTCATAACAATATTTTTGGTCACAATAGAAAATTAGGGAATCATATTTTATTTTGATGGTTGTATTTCATGCATCAAATATTAGACATCTTTCAAAAATTATTTGGGTAGCGGAGAATTATAAGATCATCCATTGAGAAATTACACTGTCGTCCACCAAAGAAAGCTCCTTTATTGATCCATCGCAAATATTCAAGTAATTTAATTTGTGATATTGTCGAGCTAATAATGACAGTGTTGTTTTATCCATTGGTCGATCCTTCGTTGCAATGTTACGCGTTTGGTTGATGTAGGTATGCTTTACACTAGTATACATTTATTTTCTAGCGTTCTCGTTTGGTCTTTTTTGTAGTACTGGTTACTGAGTTTGAAGGACGGGAAGTCACTCTACAAATGTACACTAAGCTTCGTGCAAATGCCAAGGACCCCCAGACATTCGACAAAGCGTTTTCGGGCCTCCACCGATTGGTCAAATCTGTTGTTAACCGAGACCCGGTTGAGCTCACTCCGGAGGTAAGCCCGGGAATTCACGCCTACATCCAATTTTTCGCTAATAATAAATTGAGTTGGTTGAGAGAATTGAACCCAGTAAGCACGTTTAGCGTGAGAATCACAGCAAAAAAAAACATACGCATTTTTATTGTGAACAAGAAGAAGTTGCAAAACAGTTATTTCAGGGCAAACAAGCATGGCCTATTCGATGCCTCAGTGGCAATGAACCTTACGTTATACTCTCTGATTGTCCCTAACACTGACGCAACACACCAAACTACGATCATTCCAAATAAACAGCGAAATGGGTCCTTGATGAAAAAAAACAGTGTTAAAAAAACCTCTACCTATTAATTTGGATAGATTATTTTTTCGAGGTGTCGGAAAAATAATGCCGTCATTTTCTTTACAGGAGTTCAAAAAGGACTTACTTCAGCTGAAGATTTCGGACGATTTTTCTAGCGATTTATGCTCAGCTTTGTTAGGCGGGCGTCGACAAAAGCTGCAGAAAATTGCTAGAGAGATGCAGCCTAAATTCGATGGACTCGAAGAAATTGAACATAAAATTGATGTTACCATTACTTCAGATGGGTTCGTACTTTGTCGGTCAATCTAGTAATTCTCTTAGTAAAAGTCCAGTTCTAACTAAGCTCATTAAAGGTATGCAGCGCTTTAGGTAATCGTTAGCGGTACTTCCGTTATCGTTTTGTCATCTAAATACCCTTTGCAACATGAAAGCTAATTTTGTATGATTCACTGGACTGAAAGCTTTTAGACCCTAAGAAAAAAATTGAATATCAGTTGGCCATTATCGCAGCAAAGGTGAAACGGAGCTGTGCAGTAATCACTTATGTGACTTTACTGTAATATATTGATACTTCGCTGTTCTGTTCTATAGCACAAGTGGTTCAAAGCGGTGGACACCTTGCGTGATGCTCTCGATGAAGACAACCTCAGGTGAAGTAATCAGCGGCGAGGTCTCGATAGACGAATTCCACCGACTACGTCATGGAGTAACGCAAGCACTCAAGCTTGTCGACATTATGGAAAACAGACTTGAAGGAAGATAATAAACTTTTGTCAATAATATTATACATAAAATAGAGCACAATTAATCGAAGTGCCAAAAAGCCTACATTACATATAGTAGTAGCGGTATCTACAAAGTATTGAATATAAAATAAAGTCTACAATAGTGTACGGCCTGTATTCGTTTTTTTTTTTACTTAAGAAGTAATAACAGAACATTTTTCGTGCCGATTTTCAGGCTGAACCGCCTCACAATTTTTGATTCTAAAGTCTTATTAGGCACCACTACGGAAGCCACGAGATACGTGTGCTTGACTTTGTAGCTACGAGGTCCTTATATTAATCTTTATCTTTAAATCTCCTTACTCTGGAGATACCTTTTTATGCGGAACATCTCAATAAAAGAGCTACACGCACCCGTCCGTAGTAAAGCATGCAACGTTTAGCGTATGGTTAACCTCGTTGTCGTCTTACCTATTACCAAGATCACTTCACCCTAAAATATCGAGTGGCATATACCTAAGCTCTCAAGTAGAGGTCTGCTTAGATAGAGAATGAAAAAATGCTTGTTTACGAATATAAACAATAGCGGTCCTTATGATTGTAATCATATAAAAATTGAAATATCAAAATCCAATGTCTAATGTTTTTCATTTACTACCTGAGAAGAAGAGCTCAATAGCTGCGTTCTAAGAAATACTGTCGCCTCACAGATTATTATTCGTTGATTTCGTTTGATTAAAAATGTACATCATTTTTTGACAGGTCAAAGAACTTTCGTCGCGGTCTGCTCTAAATGTGCAACTAATCTAAACTATTGCTTTTTTTAACTATCTAAACCATTAGGAAAATATCATAATATATAAAGAAAAAAAAAGAAAACAGTTACCTCATATGAACATTTCATTGTTATACCATAAATGTATATTTTTAGAATTGCAAAAAACATACTTTAAGAAATGTACACGCATACTTTCACTTCTACTAAAATAAATAATTATACTCGGAATTTCGCTGGAGTTTTGCCCAGGTAAATGAGCTAGCAGGTGCGATATAATTGCCCCAGTATTTCATAAGCCAATTTTACAGTTACGTGCGTGCTTCCTCCAGTCTTAGGGTACCTTATGCGTCATACATACTTAGTGAACGGTTTCGCTAATGGACTTTTGTTTATTCACTCCATTTGATACACACATGAACTATTGTCTCAATTTTCTTCTACCCCACTGACGTATATAAGCACCGACAATCGAAAGGAAATCGTAACATGGTTTCAGCAGAACTCCAACCCAAAGATACGTTGAAACGTAATGAAACTTGTACGAAAGGAGAGGCCTCTCGAAGTGAATGTTTAAAAAACCCACAAAATAAGTGAAATACATTCACTCGTTCACTCATTCTTTTCCAAGCTATATCGATTATATATTTTCTGCACATTCTGTTTGCATGATGTCGGCAACCCACCTTTATTCGGACGCGCTGTCCCTTTAGTTATATAAATTTTAATCGTTTGTTTGCCTATATTATTTGACCTCTTTATATTATTATTAGTATTATGCGAACTTTCTCCTACCTAACTCATTGGTTATTCACCTGTTGGTTATATATATATTCTCAATCGAATCTACATACGTGTATGTATATAAATATACATTCGACCGAGAATCGCTAGCTTTTATGGAACGCCTTTTTGTGACTTTACCTGGATCTATCCAGCTATTAGTGTTCTTTGTCCTGTGGTTTTGAGCCGATAGATCTCTCACTTTCAACGAGCGGAAAACTGTACATTACATTCGTCGCCTGCTCCCTGCGTTTTACAATTTCGCTGCGTGGGTATGCAATGAGCGATCTTCACATCATCTATCGCTAAGCTATGTTCAACTCTTCACCGGGTAAATATGTATTCATAGATTGATGTTTGCTCCTGCAACTTTGCGTGCAATTTTATATTTACAAAAAATGTTGAGCCTTCAATCGCCCTTTAACTATTGTCAACCGAGAGCGGTGTCCATTTTTCCTTGATCCTATTTCGGGTTTCTAAAACTTTATAAAATGATAAAAGATATATATGTTTTCGTTAATCTTATCTTTTTTATGGTTTTGTACATATGTAATATTTAAATTTTCATTTTTCCTTGTAGTGACAGAAACTTTTTCTCAAATAAGCCTTGCTTGCAGCAAGATGCCCGTGAGGAAGAACGGACAGACACCGAAAATTTCTATGAGGCAATATTAGTACTCCGGTAGGTGCTGACACGGCTTGCATCCCAAAGACTTTAGGCTGGCGGCTAGAATAAAGCGGAACCATTTCGCTTCAAAAGGATTTCCTCACCTCAGTTTGTAATTAGAAACACGTGCACAATAGCCTATCTATATATTGGACAACAAAACAAGCCTTATATTCGTGCTCATGTAAAGGTGATCTATGTCCTGTTTTACATTAGACATGCCATCACCGCTTGAATTAACACTAAATAGCTTAGATTGTAACTTGGCAACTTGGAATGATCGAAATTCCATCTGTACGAAACTTTCTCGTAGCTTGGCTGCCGCATTAACAGTGAACTTTCTATTTTTCGAGGAGCTTTTGGTAAGACTTTTTTGTTTATATAAGTCATCCACATAACGAGTCAGCTTCATCAGCATAATTATCTCCGACAGAGCAGCTCATGACAAGGCTGTACAATGGACAAACGTTTTCAATTAATTTCATAGTTCCAAGATTTCTGTGACTTTTGAGTAGAAAATAAAAACGGAAAAGAAAATTAATTTATATCATTAGCATACCTACTACATTGAATTATCTCATAACACACCAACTGAAAACGCAGGAACCGTTTAAGGTTGACTTAGCCATCACGTACATTTACAATTGTTACATACTACGACATGACGTAATGCTTATGTGTGTTTGTGTATCTGTATATGATCACATTCGATTATCATTTGAATAATCTCGTCAAGTCGTGCAATTGTGTATTTAAATTTTCGCGTAATCTTTTTTGTTTCTACCAACGACGAGTTTTTCATTACTTCTTATCTAAAGCATTCTTCGTATGTAGGCCATTCCCGCGATGAGTCCCGCCAGCAGGCCCATAATGTAAAGATCCCAATCAGGCCCTAGTGCACGCTGCATTATGAAGGCAGGTTCTGCCAACGAATCCCACCGTAAGTTGTTCAGGTACTCCATTCCATACATGAAGGCTAGCTTCAACAAAGCCAACATTACTGGAACCTGTTGGTGAAAAATTAATTATTACCCATGGAGCATTTAGTTAGTAGTATTCTAGTAGATTAAGAATGCTATCAGACTAAAGGAAGAACCAATATTTTTATTGCAAAGTATGATTACATTATAGTCTTGGTCAACTCATTTCAATGGATTACTTCTATGCTTTTCAGATCTATCGACAAATGTGCGTTATCATGTTGCATGTCTTCGAAATATCAATACAAATCAACAGGGCTCAATTAGCAAACGAGTAAGTGAGCTGTACGGATAACTCATTTGATTCTCACGTTTTCAAAAAACCATCTAAAGTACATTGACACGGTTACAGATCTTTACTAGTTTTCTTCTTATTACAGTTATAGACATTTTGCTTTCGTATTTTGAAATTACCTGAGCGTCAACGGAAGTAACAGCCGCGAGGTCGTAGTATCTCTTGGCTAGATGAATATCCTTTGGCATACCATAGCCTTGTTCATGCATATAACCAAGATTGAACATCGCCTGTGGATTGTTCTCCGTCTCAGCGGCAACACGATAGTGATGGGCGGATAACGCATAGTCGACAGGTGTTCCGTAACCATAATAATGATAATCACCCAACTTGAGTCTACGTCGGTGAGTACAGCCGACAAACAGGAAGTGCCACAATAAAAATAAAGTGAGCGGTGACCACGTTATTAGTTTTGCTAACATCATAAACGTAATTGCTAAATTAAGTGAACGCCTTAAAAATACAATTTCTGTAATCTTACATTTTTTACATATGGACTTAATATCAAGCATACTATGAACCGCTACAAAGAAGAGCATCTCATCTACAACTTTTTGTACGTATGAGTTTTACATGGATCACAGAGTAGGTACACACACCCATTTAAACAGAGATAGTAGCATCAGCGCAATGCAGGAATGCACCTCACGTACCTTATCGTCCACATGACATATTTCGCTGCGCGCTAAAAAACTGTAACATTATCGCTCACCTAGCCACGACGTATCCCTGTGTGGCTGCTCTGGCCCAGTAGCTTAGCGCCCATGTGTACGAAGCGTTGCGATCGAAAAGAGGAGATTCGGCACGATCAAGAATGAATGCCGCATTACTCTGGGCCTGCTCATAGCCAAGCTCCGCCAGGAACGCGTACCGTATTAAAGCTTCATCAATCCTCGCTCCTCCCACTTTGTAAGCCCGGTAAGCTTCCGTCAGTTGAGACAAAACCCAACGTCCACGCTCTGCTACCATCTGGAAGCCCATAAGAATAATTTTACCATTGAAATGAAATAAGACTTAGATCCGATGTGATATGATATATTGCCAAATGTGAACGGGTTTGTAAGTTGGCATTGCATCATAGGTCTATTAATGGTAGGTGTACTTGTTGAGAAATCTCTATTTGACAAACGCACTGTCACTGAGATGCTTCATTGTTGAGTTGAAAGTTTAAACTAATATTGTATTTATTAATTACCTTAAATAGGTGGACGGCGTTATGGCAACTGCGTGGGGTGCCAATTCCTCGAGCATTCATCATACCGAGATGGTAGAAGGCAAGAACGTGCCCATGCGTTGAAGCTTGTTGATAATATTTCAGGGCAACCTTGTAATTTTTTTCAACTCCTAATCCATGATAAAACATGTTGCCGAGCTCAAGCTGTCCATCAACGAGACCCTGATTTGCCGCCATTGTTAAATAACGTAGGGCCCGTTCATGGTCCTTCGGGACACCCTTACCGTATAGATACATAGTGCCAAGGCCAGCTTGTCCCACGGCATTACCTTTTTCAGCAGCCATTGAGAAGTACTTGAAAGCAGTCTCGTTATTCTGCGAAACTGCTTTTCCGCCCTCGAGGAACATTTTGCCGAGGAACGCCATTGCATTGGCGTTGCCAGTATTAGCAGCCTGCGTGAAATAGTTAAGGGCTCGTATATGATCTTGCTGAACGCCCCGGCCACCCTGATAGTGAAGATGTCCGAGTCCGACCTGAGCCTGTACATCACCTTTGTCCGCCAGGAATTGGTAATACTGGATAAGATCATCGTCCAGCTGGTTCGATGAAGGTCGTGAAGGGTTTTCGTATTCATCGCTGAGACGAACTTTTGCCAGAGCAATCGTAGCAGTTGGTGCTGGAGCCCCAGACTGAACTGGACTGCTTCCTCCTGAGCCATTGTGGGAACTACTACTCGAAGATCCACTTTGCTGTTGTTCAACGCTTTGTGCCACTCGTCGATAGTGATCCAGCGCTGATTCGCAGCTTTGCGCTACACCGACACCTGCCATATAGCGATAACCAAGTGCCATTTGGGCTAACTGGTTGCCTCCGACCGCCGCAAATGTATAGTACACAAGAGCCTTCGCCTTAGAAGGCGGCAAAGAGGCCAAACCGAATGAATGCATAAAACCCATATACAGCTGCGCCTCGGAATCGCCCCTGGCGGCTAGCGGCTCAAGAAGCTCACGTGCCCGATGACAATTTAGTTCAAGACCTGCATCACCGAACAGATGAGCCACGGCGATCATCCGTTGAGCTATGGGGTGACCGAGGCCAGCCACTTTTTCTAATAGCGCGTAGGCCTTGATCGTTCGTTCACGTTCACTTCCTTTCAACGCAGAGGGAGTGCCGTTAAGGAGGGCCATGGCCGTTTCGAATCCGACCACAGCATGGCGTGCCTCTTCGGTGGTGATGGCATTTTCGGCAGTCATGTGTGAGGAGGATCTGGAATCTTCGGTCTTAGTGGACTCGATACCCGCGTCTTTCGGCGAATTCGTCGCTTGTGCGGCACTGACTGAAACTGATGTAAGACCCGGACTGACATTTTCACCTACTGGGTGATCGGCCTTGTCTACCGGCTTGTCTTCCCCAGCTGCGTACTGCACTTGCATCAATAACACACTTTGCAACAATAGCAGTTGAAAACAAAAGCGAAAAGGTCTTATATTGTTGATCCGAACGTTCATCATTGCTGAAGACGTTTGTTCAGTCGGAGAATAATTAAAGTAGTCAGCAGGGTACCAGTTAACGGAATGTTTTCTTTCTTAGAGAAAAAACGACTGGATCAAATCAACGGTACTGCTTAGGATTACCGATCATTTACTCGCTTTATAATACGTTGACCGGGCCGTCTTTGAAAGTTAATAATGGGAAAGGTGTTTAATTTGTCTTCACGTAATTTACATTCCCACGAAATAGGTAAACGACCTATTACAGAGACCACTGACAGTTCGATAATAATGTTCTATTCTTCCATCCTGTACAGATACGATAATTCGGCCTCGCAGTGACACGTTAGCTTTCTCCAAAACCAGACATTATCTAGAACGGAGAAACACATTTCACTTTGACGACTCCAAAGTAGAACAATGTTCCTCTCGGTCAGCTGCTGAGGCCAGCTTAGCAGACGACGCTGTAGAGACACGAATGTCAACACGAGAGGGCACCACAATAGAACCACAGTATTACCAAGTGACCTCTGATGCGAAAATTAAGATAATACTTCATTAACCAAACATTGCTCTGTCGGGTAGGTGCTTCAAGAGATATGCAATATAGCCATACTGCAAGATGGTTTTGCTGTGCAATGCCGTAAAAGGTGCTACTCTATAATGTCAATGAGTCAACACAAACATTTGCTTCTTTTAGCTATACAACTGCGACAGTGTGGTACAAGCCTATTTTTTTTGAAGAACCACCGTTTGGCGGGAAGGTTTTGCATATGGAAACCGCTTATGGAAAAGTGAGTGAATAATCCAATTTATACGACTAATCTGCACTATAATCACGTGGAGATTGTCAGGCATAAGCTGAGAATGCACTGTTTCTTTTCCGATCCTTATGTTATTGCGCTTGGTGCTAGTTTAAATAGATCAGAACACAATATAGTAAAGGGAGTTGTGCTTTTAGTTATAAAAGTTATTTTTTTTTTTATTTATCTTTAAATCGACTACTTGTAGGCTTTACATAATTACTGCCAGGGGGCTAAGGAATTTGGCACAAAAGTACTCAGATTGAGTTCTTTGTTTGTTTGTATAAGTTGTGCCATACTTTAGCAAGCGTAGCTTATGCTCATAATTGAATAATGAATGTTTAACATACGAGAAAGAGCCAGCACGATTCGTATTGAAACACTGTATGTGTTTCTCAGTTGAAAGTAAATAGTTTCTATTTAATACAACTCACATCTGGACAACCGCTATTATTGGTTATTGGATTCGGTATTATAACCCTTTTCGTCACATGTTTAACTAAAATAAAGAAGCCTTATTTTTTATTTGTCTGGGTAAGAACGAAGGGAAGTTTTACCGGGCAGCTCTTATTGCTTTGCTCCGTAATTGGGGAGACATGATTTCAGTAACAGGAGATACGTTGGATGCGAGAGGCTTTCCACATTTACTGGATTACGGCGCGTAATTCTCCCAAAATGCTTTACCATTGATGCAATAAAAAATAACACGTTTTTCGTAGTGCAGATTATCTATCGTTGCTAGCAGAAAGGCTAAGGTCTTTAGAATACAAGTTCTATAATGTCCTAGTAGTCTTTAGTGTATAAGGCTAAGGTGGATTCCCTTACTCGTTAACAAATGCAGTTTTATCCAGCACATACTAGAAGAATCGTGAAGTACACCATATAACACAAACAATGCTTTTGTACTTCAGATGCGGCTCTGTGAAAACAAGGAGTCCTTGGCTCGATATCACGCAGCCGTGCATTTCACTGTTGGAAATATTATCGAGGACTGTCCGTCTTTTTCGCAACCAGTAGACGTCAAGAAATTCGATCGTCAGACAATTGCCGCCATTGCCGAGATCGTTTTCCGAAAGTGAGACGCCATTAATGGATAGTTCCCATGAAGCTGTATGCACAGCATATGAGAAACTAAAATTACAGCATTGAAAAAAACGTTGCAATCGGGTTCACGAACATAACACCCTTTCGCGCGCCCTATAATAGGCAGGTGTGCATCAAAATTCGAGAAGCTCTCTAAAGGGCTAGTCGGATGCTTCAAGCAGAGTATTTATTTAGAACATTTGAAATTAGTAAATACGGTTTGCTTGTATGTTGCGCTTGATCTGCATACGGTCCCATTGGGTAACTTGTTCTGGCTAGACAAAAATTCTGTCTTGAAATATGAAGAGTGAACTGTTCGCGATTAATTAGGAAGTTTCGCGGCTAGTTTGTATATCAAAATGGTATCAGCTTTGGGTAAAATTTTCGTTAGTTTGTACAATTTTAGCTAGGAATGAAATTGTATCTACTTGGTTGATTGAACGGACACTACCCTGCGTATGTTGTAAGGCACGCTTCCTATTATTAATTCCTGACTGTTAATTTTAAACTTTGCTATCAAAGTGCCTTGATGGTACGGTTATGTACATCAAATCTCTGAAATGTTATATTTTGCTTATAAAATTGGGTTTAACAGATCATTCTCTAACGTTTTATGTTTTCATATTTTGCAGAATCGGCATATTGGCAAGAGATCTTGAGGCGTTTGCCAAGCATGCCAAGAGAACTAAGGTTACCACAGACGATGTAATACTTTGCGCGCGTCGAAACCCTTTTCTTGGTACGTAACAGAAATCATTCCTTCTAATATGCTTTAGTGTAAAAGACTAACAAACATATGAATATTAGGAAAAATAGTTGCAAATAAATACGGATATTTTTTAGATGCTTCGTCGTCACAGAGATGTAATTTTATAAAATTACATCTAATACTGTTGTTTTAACCTTGTGTAGCATCTGGAAGGATTTTCTTTTTATTATAGAAGGGACTGCTCTCTTTCCTTTTTTTCTAAAGAATAGTTTACAAGCCGAAGACGTTGAATGTTTTTGCGTGGTAACACGTTTTTTATCATAACTTTTGAATTGTATGACTTGCAGCTAAGAAGTTAAGGGATTATGCCAATAGAGTGAAGGACGAAAAACAGGATAAGTTACCGAACGGAGGCTTAGCTGCTCTCGGAGCAGCTGTTGCCGCGGCTGTACCAGCAGGAAGTGGGGCGTCAAAGAATATGAAGCAACGAATAAACGTAGGTGAGGTCATTGATCTCAGCCAACTTGAATAACTACAGCATATGAGAAAATTTCTCATGTATAGATTTGCCTTCAGCGGGAATTATGCCGAAGTGTTGTAAAGCGTAACGTGGACAGTATATGACACGTTTTACTATGTGTTCATGTTTGCGAAGCCGGAACGATGTAAATAAATGATTTGGGTATGACGCAAAGATATAGTTCAATAATCTAAATTTCATGCCACGCTGAAGCTTGCTCTTTGTTTGTTCTATTGTTGTTTCTAATAAAAAACCGTTACAAGTATTCACTCGTGCTCCATTCGTCCATGAGCATATTATGGACATAAATAGTGGAGTTCTATAACGATTTTAATTCAATCTTTCGAAAGCAACGTAGATGGGTTTTAACGGGCGAATGCATTGTCTACCGGGATCATGCATTAAAACACTGATTATACTCATATTTTTTTCCTGATTGATTGAGTGTTGTCGATATCTCACAACAACTCGAAACCTCAGTCTGTAACATTGCAACAAAAGGGCAATTATTAATATAATATGATAGTTTTGATAGCTTGATTGATTTAATAGAATTAATTTCATTGTATTCGTGTACCTCACTTCAATAAATACTCATTGGTAGCTGAAGTTATTATCCAGTCTTAGTTAAAACAGATATGATACGAACTATAACTTGAAAAAACAGCAATTTCATATATGTATCCTTAGCCTTTGTGGCAGAAGACGGTTTAGTGTCGCTTATAGCTTATATCTACATTCAACAATAGGTTATAAAATATAAATGAATTGGTAGACATTATGCTATAGGATCATTTTTCCTCAGATGAGGTACTTACGCTGCATTGCAATATTAAATACATTCTCGCCTGTAAAGCTCATCAGGCTATATAAGTGGCAGAAAATTTTTTCCGATATTTTTTCTGGCATCCGATAATTTTTCTAATCATTAAATGCAAATTTGTGTGTTGATTCTAGTTTCATAGGTTTAACCTAAAAATTGATCCAACAGGTTTGGTGTTCGTAATTAAATATGAGCTAAAAATTTGAGGAACGACATAAATATGTCACCCATTTAAACGTTGTGTGCATCTTTCACGTGCGACTACTGTTATAATTGTGATGACTGTTATTATCATTCTGCGAGAAGGGCCTCATCTTGTAATTTGCTTACGCGCGGGATAAAGACTCAAAAGTCCTGAGATGCTTAGGGGAAGGGGTAAATGCAAGGGGTAGCCATCGTTACAGTCTAGGTCTCTCATCTATTCCGGATTTCTTCCTCGAATGAAGCCGTAGCGAGCGGCATGTTGGTTCTTCAACGGTTGTCGCCCTGACGGCGATTCACATGCTAATCTCTTTCGGTGAGTTTCATCGATCAGGAGCGGGTTTATAAAGAAAGGATAGAGCCTGTGTACCCCTTCCAAGTCAGCTCGGTCCTAGAGCGACAAGGACGACTTCGTAGCGAGAGGCTAGGGATCCAGCGTAAGGTCTGGGGATCGCCAATGTTTGCTTGCTGAGATCAACGTTCCTATATAGTAGGTGGAAAAGAAAGGTGGACGGGGGTGATGAAAGCACGTCGAAGGAACTTTCTTGATTCTCGGTGGAACCTTCTCCTCCTTCACCGGCTGAAAACTCAAGAAGAGCTTTAGACAGGTTGCATGTACCGGTCGAAGCTTGCGAGAAAGCCTGCTATGCAGTGCGTTTTCCCGTGTATCTTTCATTCATCCTCTCCATCGTTTTGTCCTTCTTGCTCTTTGCGCCACACTGTCCTTCAACGCCGGGTTACTCTCTAGGCTTTTGGCCCGCTCTCTGCCGAGTGCACTAACATTTTAGCTCTTCACTAGTGAGTAAGGCCCTCGAGGCCATTGTGACGAGACGCGAGCGATAAACATGGACAAGCATAGCTCTCTTGGATCATCATCTCCATATCAAAGACCATCACACTAAACCGGCAGTGGCGATAGTGGCCGCCGGCACAAACGGTCGGTGTTAGGATGCGTACTACTCTGCTAGTAGTCTTCGTCAGTCTGTCGAAAACCTCCGTGGAAACCTGGTGTCGGTTGGCGCTTTACTCGCAAATCGCGGCGACACGTCCAATGTCGTTATGTTGACACGAATACCCTCTCCAGGCGGCCAGTGAACGCAACGCCGCAGTAGTGGCCGCCTATCAGCGCTCACAGAGCTCTCAGCCTGTGGCCGACAAATGTCGACCTATAAGCGCGCGCATCCGTGGCCGATCGTTGTACCAACCGATCTGCTCAATGCTCACCCAATAAGGCTAACTCGATTCGGCCGCTTGGGACAATAATCCATCGTAGTTCCGACGTGTATCCGTGACAATGGCAACGCGAGTTCAGATTTCTAGGGAGCTGGCAGCCAAAAGAATTGAGTGTATGCCGAACTTCTGACGCCGGGGGTCAATAACGACAGATAACAACGAACTGATGGCGACCCGATTTTCATAGGCAAACAACGTGGGCCACCATCCGGTCGTTGTCACTAGCGCCTATCGTGAGTTATGCTAAGGGCGAAGGAAAGGACACGGAGAGCTCCTTTGTGAGCCGCAACGATGTCGACAAGACCGGAAGTCACTAGTTGTCAAAACATACAAGAGGACCAATTTCGCCGATACTGCTGTCGGGACTAGAGTAGAAAAAATAATTCGAAGCAGAAAATATGTTGCAGGTTCATGGATTTTTTCCTGCGGAGGTAAACATGTCGGTCCGGGTAAATTGGAGAAACCATAGCTCGAGATGCAGAGATCGAGTTTTACTTAAAAGGACGGATTCAACATCGAAGAAATATGCAATGGGAACAAAGTAAACACCGCTAGAAATTAGAAAAAAAAACAAAAATGTACGCAGGGAAGTGAGAACAAAACATTAGATTGTAACCTTACGGTTTGTCTCGTTTTCTCCAGCGCGGCAGCTTAGGCTCCTTAATAACCTAAGTCGACTTCCGGCCTCAGTCTCGTGTAGAGCGCAAACGTCGTCGCATGCTGCTTTTCTTCGGCCGGAGATCTACGTTCCGATCCAAAGTATTTGGCGCTGTACGAACGTTTGTCATCCTTCCTTCTGTATGTACGCGTGTATTGGACTGTTACTGGGTGCTTGCGCTGTGTGTTGCAGATACGTCGACTGTTCTGTATCAGTTCTATCTTTGACAGCTTTGCTGTGAGGACTTTTAGGATGGACCAGAGGTGCGATGACGTCGCTGTGCGGGTATCGAGCCAGTGATGAGTGTTGTTCTCGCCGGTGGAATCCTGATGAGTTCCAATGAAAATTCCGCCCACAGCCATTACCATCACCTCAGCCGTCAACGACGTCCTCATCGTCCTAGTCACGGACGGCCGAGGTAACGACGGGTGCACTCCTTGCCGAAGGCTGTTTAATCTCCAGCGAATGGTTCAGTGTAATGATTAACATGACAACAGCGACAGAAAGACGTAGTCGCAGTAGCGACGAACGCTGGTTCGGACACGGCTGCACACGATGGCAGTCGAGACAGCATCGAAACCTTAGTCTTTTAAGGGATCAGAGCACCATTCTTCTAGCAAAAAATGTTCACCTATGATGTAAGTTGGGCTGCCACCCACTCAATTCCAGGACCACAAAACGGGCGACCCGTTCCTTTGCCTCATCCGTTCTCCCTTTGCTCCAACAATGCTTTCTCGCGTCCAAACAGCTCCCTTTTTCTCGCTCGCTTCCTCTTTTCACGGCGTTCCTGCTCTTCATGTTGACATGAACCGAGTCGGAACTGACGAAGGAACAAGCCAGCAGAGTGTAGCGTACCCCTGACTCTTTGGCGCCCCGTAGTCCGAGACTTATCCGGGAAGACTTGCAGATGCAGCGAGATACAACGAGAATACACACAACATACAAAGCGCGGACTGGTAGAGGCGATGAGTTTGCTAAGAGTTTTGTCGCCTGCATGAACGGAATAATAGAGCTTGCCTCGATGACCGAGGACAGAAGGAACCCAGGCACGCTCGTGAACACCTTGACGAATAGCAGCGAATGCACCGCTGCCGCTGTATGACGGTGACGCGCTTTGACCGCTAGACCAGCTGAGTTTGCGATTTGCGCTCTGTTGATTTCACTTTGATAAAATCACGGAAGGCGCTAGTGGTGCGGATCGGTCGCTACCGTGACTGTTGGAAGGAATCACGCTGTTCAGAGCAGCACTCACACAGAAAATTTGATCCACATGCGACCATACAAACATACACACAAACAAATACGGTACCTATCAGGCACTGCTTATATCTCTTTTGGTTTGAGATTTTCCTGGTGTGATGCCCTTTCGCCTCTCTTTCTACGCGTTTTGATAAAATCCTTGAGATGTTATATGGATATATGGCATAGTATGAATATTACAAATATGTGTTATTCGTTTAAGCCTGTAGATCGCACGATCAGGCATCAACTGAGACAGATAAGCCGGGCTTGCCCTTTAATTCAAACAAAACATTCTATTTTACTGTAATAGTTAGGTACGTTGTTGTGCAGCATGCGGTTTCATGGTAATCATTATTTGTGGCTCCGCGTCTAATAGTGATCAATCAGTTAAGGCGGCAGAATAATTTACATATGTGCAGCTGCTGGCTGCACGTTCCGCTCGCAGCCACCTGCCGTGAAAAGAGCGCGTTAAATTCCGCCGTCTTTGTTATAAACCGTTGGAAAACCAGGCCAGTCACTTCTATCGGCAGCAGGTCAATAAGATTATACAAAAGCAAACAGCTCCAGCCTGCCAGACGCAGATGGGATCCGGGCATACCGTTGTGGCGGCATGCGCGAGCACGGCGACGGCCTAAGGAACAAAACAGAAAAATAGATAGATTTCTGGAGGATAAAAAGGGTAAGTGGCAAAGTCGGGTGGTCAATACGGTCACTATTAAGCCCATTGTTTTAAATTTCTCCAAGTAACTTAGTAAGCAAATCACATGAAATAAATTCTATAACTTTTGTGTTTGAATAGCAAAGACATCATGCATTCCGGTTTGCCTGATCGAGATTAAGTTACCGCTGCTACCTGTCCAGTTTTTGGTTTGCGAATTTTTCAATGAAATTTCACGCATTCAACCAAAACTGCTTGAAGTACCGGAAATTGTAGTCGTTTTGTATGCTTTTAGGCAATTGCGGAAGTTCTATGGTTCTCAAGCACTCTTTCCTGTCCTGAGATATTCAAATGTTTCACAAAATATAATATTCTATAGAGTATAAAATATAATAATTACAAAATATACGTAATTCTTAGAAATACTGTTAATTCACTAAAACAATTAACTGGCTAGCTTAGATCTACTTGGGTAAAAAATTAACAGGCTTTGATTAATTAGGAGCAGTAATTGGGTACCATGATTAAATCTAGAAAACAGAGTATACAGTACTGAAAATACTCACTGTACTATTTTGCAATACCGCTGTAAGGCTAGGCTATTGTATTAAAGACAATTAAAATTAAAGATAATAATCAAAGGTAAAGAGTTATATTTCACTATCATCTTCTATATATATACTATAACCCTGCTAAAAGTTTTATGTGTATTCTAGCAAATCTAATCTAAATCTAGCAAAATACATTATATTTATCATTATTAATATATTTATCATTCACATTTTGTTCTATTTTTTTTTGAAGGACTCCTATATAATTTTATACTCAACTTGACTATGTATCTGACAGTTAGTAAATGATAATGACGACATATTCGTCACTATCGATAGACATAGATCACAATCAGTCAGGTACTGCATGAATCTTTGCTAAGTCGTCCGTATAACATTGGTCTAACCGGGCACATCCACATCACATTTGCAGCGTACGTTTCAAACCTTCGACAACAAAAGCCACTGTAGCTTTCGTCATTGAATAGAGAGCCAGAACAAGCATGTAAACGTTGCCTAATATTCGAACGAGTGATAATTGTGCCAAGTTCTATTTCGTTATCTTCTTTATTTCATCGCATTGTTCAAGCAGGCTACAAGTGACTATAAGCAACCTCTCGACTTTTTAGTCGGAGGTAAGTGAAAAAAATATTGGGCTTTGCGTGAAAGGCGCATTTACCTGTGTAGAACATTAGATTGATTAATATACGTCTATATATATGTTCAGTTATCTTACATTCACTGTTTGCTTGACACAAACAGCTCAACGCTCGGACCAGAAACAAATCCGTCAATTAATGCAGTATACACTGACTGCACATAGATCGTTAGCGATATCTAAATGGAAGACAAGGTAGATTGAAGGATCTAAACGAAGTTGCGACGCTGGCCGTGATAACAGTACGCCGTTTGTTCATGCAGAAACAAAAGAACGGTTTGAATTACGAGAATGACACCCACGACATTAATGTCAAAGCTTCTCTCAATCGATGCCGTACCCTGTGGTGCCATTCCTGAATTGCATAGCGGTGGACAAGAAGTCTGAACAGTCAAAAAGCGTAGATACAAAAACAAGCTTCACATTTTCGTATCTACTTAAAACAAGTGTTAAGCAAACTGTGCTTGAGTACTGCTATTTAGGTACGTACAGGTTAGTCTTCTAAAACTATGAAGGACATTACAAACTCTGTGAGGCTGCCTAGTCATTATTCAGGGCCATTATTGATTTCGTTAGCTCTCAATTTGTTAAGGTGAATACCATACTATTTACCCAGAATATAATATTTTTTTTTAATGTTCTTTTAGGTCGCTAAGATATGTGCTTACCGATTTCAGTTTCAGAAAACCTTCAACAAACACTTTTGAGAATCTGTTAGAATTTCTCCTCATTCGTGACATCGAAAGGAATTATTCAAGGTTTCGGCATTTTTTCAGTATGAATTAAATCCCATCGTTATGGATTCCACCCAGTCGTTCAACACATTGGCTGGCGAGAAGCACCAGCTTTACTGTCATCTATGCCAGTTCAATGTGAATAGTTTTTAACTAAGCTTATATAGCACAATTGACTTCAACGCTATCTATCTTTACATGAACATTTAACGCGATAAGTCCACAACAGGTTTCAGTGCTGTGGGTAGCTTTGTTCCATTTTTTTTTCTACTTTTATCAGCACAATCTTCACACGAGCTGATCATTTGTGTCCGTGAAAAGAATCACGTAATCGCTTGAATCACATTGTACGCCCTCTAACACTGCTCCCATCATATAAAAAATGGTTCCTATTTCAGAGGCGCGTATTTTTCCAAGACGCACATACACACACATACATATAGTGCCTCAGCAGCTGGTTAGAAAGATGCATAAGTAAATCATAAAATTTCAATGAAATGAAATTTAAAAAAATCACATCAGCCTAATGATCTCGTTCCGCAGTAAATAGATTAGAGCCCTAATGGAGCAAACCAACTATTTATTGTCTACCCATAGGTCGTAAGTGGAATAACTGAATAAACATTTATTTGTGGCACCTTAGCTTTATGTAATAATTCGTATCTGTTTTACAGGATCGGTATCGAATCCTGTAAAATAGAATTCCAAGAGCCACCTCGGTTAACTAATACATATCAACTTCTAGATTGTACTAATCATGAAGTTGATCAATAAATTAAAATGTTTAGATTTGTGCAGTCCTAACACGTACATACATACATATATATTTACAACTATGATTTTTGACTTACAATGAGAACACGGTGCTCTTCATATATTAATTTGAGCCCGTATGGTGTATACTTCGATCTGTTTTAACTCGCGTCTTCGGTGGTATCATTCCCCGGCTAAAAAATGGAAGAATAGCGGGAAACGCAATCGAGAAACAGGATCGAGCTTGTTCTCACTTTACAACATAATGGAATACATTACCATAATAATTCTTACCTTCTTAAAGTAGCTTATTAGTTATGCAAGTATAGAGCTCAGATACCTATCGGAATTTGCACATCTTACTGTGCATTGAAATATTTTGCCATATGTAGCCACTGTTTGTGTCGGTATACGTGCTTACCAGTAATGAAAACTGCTGACTTCTAGCTAGCAACACGATGCGCTAGAACGTATTGTTTAAGCCATTGAAAAAGCACAAATCCAAATCAATAGCTAAAATTAATTGTCAGAATAAACTTCAAGGAATTCAGGTTTAGCCGCCCCACCACTTCGAACAGAACCAAAAACAGCAGCATCATGTACTTGAGGTTTATCGATGACGTTGAAGTTTCTACAGAGGGAATAGGCCATGCATCAAGCGCCATCGTGAAATCAGACGGGTCGTAGGACACGGAGTAACGGGGCCCGGTGTTCGTAAACAGACGAGAACAGTAATGCCGCTCTCACAGCTGTGCCTGCAACAAGGTCGGGCATCGTCCTTCATTGTGTGGTCGACCTAAGAAATGATAGCCACGTCAAGCCAACCAGTGGACCCGTTAGGTTGTTTCTCAGCAGACCTTCTTCGTTGTCCACAGAAGCTAGATAAAACCGATCAAATTTGTTTACCCCTATATTTCTTTTTCGAACACGACCATTATAGATCAACAAGAGTGTGTCCAAAAATTCATATGAAATGTCTAGAGCGAATGTACCTAATATTAGATAAAAATGAGTAATATACTTAGCTTTAGATAAGCTCGAAATTATGGCCAATCGAAAACAGAAATTACCGAATTTAAAAAAAGCCCTGTGTAGTGTACATGCGCTTTATTAACATCTATTGTACAGCGGTGTTCAGTAACGCAGCGATCCGCACCGGCCCGGCAACGTCTTACCAACAACATTTGCTGAAACGCTTCTGTTATCAGATTGTTTGCTTGTAAATTTTATAGCGCACGATACAAACGCCATGATAGTACGTTTAGCTTGTGCGCGGCAATTCTCTCTAAGTATAGTAGTGGACATCCGCAATTTATAATGGTGATCCATTTGACGAAAATGAAATTCAACTGACCGCATCTGCGTTTACGATTAGCTTTTCATTACAGCATTTGGCAATACAGGAGGCTTCATGATCTTATCAAACATCAGATCAACCACCTCCGTAGGCAGGTAATCTAGCAGGTTGTAGAGAATTAGCTGTTTCCAGCTGCCAGCTCTATAGTGAGTTTCTGGCCATACCGTCGTAATTGCATGGTACAGGACATCGACTGCCTGCAATCGAAATAACACAAAAATAAAGTAAGCCAAAGAAATAAAAAATAATACAGTAATATAAGTTGTTTTTTTTTACAAAGAGGTATCAATATGGAAAGAGTTTCATTTATGCAAGCCTATTAATGACCGGTGTTATTAGTAATCAAAGTTATTTAAATCAATTCACATCAAACTGATTTTCTAACCATAGCAATTTCGAATAATTCGACGATTTTTGTTATCTTCGATAGGAATCATAATAATTAACAATATTTCGAAGTAATCTATCTGAGAAAATTATAATTAGAACAGCAAACAATCTTATTCATTGATTTGCGTACATTTGCCGTTAGATACTAAATTCAAACGTCTGATTACTAAAACATTTATGATACAAGAAATTCTGTGATGATAACTTATTTGGATAGAAAACTTAGCATTTGTTGCAGCAAATATCGTTCACACTAGACAAACCTGTTCGGGATATGGGTTGGCGTGCTTCTCGAAGAACTTGGCAATTGTGTTCCAGAAGGCAATGAAGTACTCGTGTCCGTAGTCACTACGAACATGTTCGGAAAGCATGTTCAATTGGGCACTGAAGAAGTCGTTCTTCACTTGGTCGAAACGGAGAAGCCCGGTTCTGCCGTGCGGATGAACGTTAGAATCTCTGCCCAATTCCGCCTGTTTTCGAATTGCCATTACCGCCATAAGCAATGCCAATAACATGCACCATGTAGTCAGCAACGAAAATATCGTCAAGCGTACCCTCATGCAGTCGTATCGTACAATAGTGTATGGGGGTGATAAAAATACAAGTAAAAAGCTGTTTTTTTTTTGTTGGTCTGGGTCATTTTGAGAGTTGTATTTTTTTAGAAAATTACAGTGGTTCATTGACTTTCTTTACCATTTAATTCTCCTTTGCAAAAATGTGATTTTCAAGAGGTAGAGCGGTCAAAGGTCGTAAGTCTTATCATGTGATGACAACGATTCTTATTAACTGTCATCTCATCTAAAGGAGCGGCGAATGAAACATTTTCAGGAACAAGAACTTTTTAAAAGCATTTTTCGCACCATTAAGCTGCTAAAACCATAACTATAACCAATAAAAATTCACATTCTAGTAAGTCTGAATGCACATCCATAGGTTAAACAAGAGAGCGGTTCCGGTTAGTAATCTACAAATTAGAGACGATCCTCATCGCTGCACGAATTAAGTTCTAAGCCAAGCTCAGTATTTCTTATACATAAAGTCATTGTCCTCTTCTTGGTACCATCCAAATTCTATTCCAGACCAGCTTGTGGACCAGCTGTTTCTTCTTGAGTAAAGAACGACTCAAAAATGAAGAAGTGATGTAGTTAGGAGTGCAAAATCAGTGTACATACAAAATGCTGTTTTTAAGTTGGGAAACACTTTGGTGGACCGTTTCTCGTAACAATTATGCGCCTACCTGTTAGTTTTGGTTGAAGACGAAAGCTAGTTCTCTGTAGAGCAAAACAGTCGACGTGTTATGGGAAATAATGATGCGCCGTTTCAAGATTTAAACGAAGATCAGTTATTATCTAATTTTCCAGCGCTGGACGAACCCTCATCAAGAGTAAGAATTTCATTTTTTGCTGAAAATTGATGCCGTAAATTTCGTCAGTTTTCATGGGGCTTCTGAAAAATGCGAAGAAGACTTCCATAAGGCGAACTGACTCAACAACTTTTCTTTGATACATCTAGGCTTTAGATACAGAAATTTACGCCTGTTTCAAGGAAAAGAACATCAGTCGCCAACTGAGTCGTTCAGATAAAGCCCATCGGCTAGTTCTTTGGGAACCTCTAGCTGTTTTGAGCTTTTGCATTTTTGCGACACATTGGCCTACCGGTCAATTTTTTTTCTTGATTTTTTTGTATGTAGGATATTTGAGCAACACTTTAACGAGTTTATACCTACTTGACGCACACTCACTAGTAAAAGGTTATCTTTGGATTAAAGACGGAATGACTCATTGATTGAGGCTGTAATGGTGGTGAGTGGTTGCTATATTGAATGAGCATGACGGGAATAATACATATATAACATGCAAAAAAAAATCGTTGAAATATGTATTTTTCTTTAAATACAGTCTTAAAAATAAGGCATTTTAAATTTTGACGCGCCACCCTGCACAATATGTTTAAGGCAAGCAGATACTCATGCCCACAGAACATATAACAGAATCCCAAGGTAAAGCTGATGAAGCAGCTGAAAGAGGCTTACGGTTCTATTTAATAATAATAACTCACTTGTACAGCGCGGGTTGAACTGTACAAACGTTAACATCCCAATCCTGCAGTTCACGTTTGAGTCCCTCTCCCAGAGAAGCTATCGCCGCTTTGCTCATTGAGTACGCAACGAATCCAGGGCTGGAAATGTTGCCTACGAATCATCAACGTACAGCATTATAAACTTTCCACGAACGCCTTTACTTGTAATTGGTCAATTCTACTTGAGGCAACAGCTTTTTTTGTTACTTTGCCACTAGCTTTGTACCCTAATCAAGGAACCGCTGTTATATCTAAGGAGCGGAAGAATAGACTAGAATAGGAATGATCGTCCGGTGCGGAAATTCAGTATCTGCTTTATTACCAAATAATTATCCCTTAATAGAAATAACACGTTAGTAATAGTATGTTAAAAAAAAAAAAGCAGAACTAAGTTCATCACGGAGAAAACGACTTGGTAGCGGTCTCGCTACTGCGGCAGGTGTAGTATTTTATTGTAATGTTTCGTCGTCTAATTGGGATGATTTCACTTACTCAGAACACTAGCACAAAGAACAATTCGTCCCTTTGAGGCTCGAAGAGTCGGCAAAAATGTCCGGATAGTTCGAATAGAGCCCATGACGTTGACGTCAAGAGTTCGCTCGATGGACATTATACTCTGCCATTCAAGTTCGCCGACTTCACAGATGCCGGCATTGCAAACTACACACCACAAATCTACAAAAAACAACAAGCAAGCAATATGTAAGATAAAATTGGGGATTTAAGGTGACACTTCTCCTAGCAGGTGCGACGTATACGCACACACTATCAAACTGATGTATTCTGACCCTTACGAAGAAAGCTGGTCGTCGTAAAAGAAAAGGCCAGAAGTTCGTTCCGGCTGTTATGGAGCGACAAATCTTTTTATTAACGGCAAACAGATGTTGCACAGATGTCATCCGTTTCTGGGGGGAACCATGACATGAAGTCTTTTCATTTGGAGACAGATAACGTTTATTTTCGACATTTGCCACAGCACACCACACAAAGCCCGACAATATTGTTAGATGGAAAGTTGTGCTTATAAAAAATAACTACCGTGTCCAGATTCCTTGAGCTTCGTAGAAACGATGTCTAAAGCCTCACGAAGGCTTCCCTCACTTGTGACGTCAAGAGGAAAAACGCTGACATTGGGCACCGTCTCTAGTATTGTTGCTTCGGGAGCTGAAGGATTCAGACAGCCCGCCAAAACCTAGATAGGGTTTAATGCACACAATCAGTTGTTTTAGATGCTACGCAGTGGCTATTGACTTAATTTACGATCTTGTGCACTGCAGCATGTTCGTGATAAAGTCTTTCTTTGGCGTTTGAAAATACGCTTTCAAGCCATGGATATAAACGTGTTTTTTTTGGAATGTTTCGAACATTAGTGGATAAAATATGTAACTTCTTGTCGTTTGCGCTTAAATCAACCTATGTGGTTTGCTGAAAAAGCTGTCCTGTTAACATGGAACGAAATTCAGCGTGCGATAAAAAGATATGCTATTGAGCATATGCGTATTAACAATATTCAGAGAAACATCGCTCAACGGCACCAAATTTACATTGGCATAATGCTAACAACTACCAAATTTACCTGAAAGCCACGGGGTGCCAATCTGCGGGCGAGCATATTTCCAAATCCTGTGTCACAACCTGCGAAGGTCCATCAGCACAGTTTAATGCGCTATCCCAGGTATGTTCTAGTCCCATAACTCTAACCGTGCAATAACATATTGATACCAGATTTAATGAAGCGTCCCATAATTATTTAGCGACTGGCAAAATCAATAGCAATATCTCATAGGTGTCTTACGGTCGTTGGTTCTAATTTAAGGTTATCTACTACCATCCATTTGAACAGTCCACAGATTAACAAAAATCTTAGATTATTTCTTAGAATAAAAAAGAACAGAAATTGTATAAATTAGAAAAATAATTAATACAATACCAGTAATTACTATGGCCTTCTTATAACTAGCGACTTGAAAAGCGAGATTATATCGCTTCAAGTATCGATACGTTACGAATCCCAGCCAGTAGCTCGCTCCCAATACCAAGATATATGACAAAAGATCCCAAAGCGGCAACGAGGTAGCGCGACTCCAGTCCAGAAATTTAAATGTAAGAAATGATAACAGAAGGTAATGTTTCATATTGAACCATGTCATATTGCCTCCTGATGGGCGGCGCCACGAATCCAAAACCATTTCAAGTAATTAGTCACAATTAACCGTCTCTCGAAGACTAATAGATTGATTCACTCTATCTCAGCTTTACTTCACAGAGCTCTTGGTCGGTACGCGGCACCATTCAGCGAATGGGTCAACTTTAACACCGAGATGGGTACACTGAACCGTTTCGATCTTTTCCCTGCCTCAGCTACTGCAGCTTCGTGTTGCAGGCACTATTCAATTTTTTGCTAAGCCTCAAGAGACCTCAGTGGATGTGATCGTTACACGCGCACTAGAGACAGCGGTTGGTCATTTATCGAGGGGTCAGCTCGATTCAACGAGATACATAGCGGACTCGAGACAGCTACTACGTGAGATAGATAAAGAACCAAAGTACAGAGAAGGAAGTGCATCTCCAGCTAAGACAACAGTCGCCTACTTTCCATCCCCTAGGCACAAAGGGTCAAGGGGCTATTTACATATGCTATCTATCAGCCAATTTAATAGTCGTCGAGTTTCTACGAGCGCCATGTGTGTCTGTTTGTGTGGGCGTATAATACGAGAATTGAGATTCAACGAACGAAAGGGTACTTCTCTTTTTTAGAGTCTCATATCAAAGAATGTTCATTGCTTCTTGGGTCTTACGATAAGTCAACCACCAGCTATAGTGTCAATAAAGTTACGTCTTCTCAGCGGTGCTTTTCTTGTATCTTTCCTTTTAGTTATCATGTTGCGTATGTCATCGTACTGTATTGGTAACGACGCGTCACCAATTATGGGTAAATCCATGAGTTGAATCGAGTGAGGTAGCAAACTTTTACGAAATACAGAATACCCTATAATTTACGAGACGATGATTCGCGTGTTGCCGTACGTTTCCTACTGTTTAGGCGCTAGGGGCCAAGTAGTATTTCGAAGCTGTCCTTGACGGGAATGAAATGTCTCCTACCAATACTTCCCAATTGAGCCGATCAAAAACACTGCACCATATTAGAATTACACGCGAAATTTGTGTTATTAAAGGAGTGAGTCGTTCAACATAAGGATACGTTAGCTACAGGAAATATCCTTTCCATAACGAGTGTTCATGTATTTTATTAGCGCCTAAATATAGTCAATTACAGACATACTGGAGTTGCTCGCTTCACTCATTCAGTCATGTCTGTACATCGTAAGCCTTTGCTGCGGGGTCCATTTATTACTTTCATAAGCAGTGGCAAGTTTAAGACACATCTGTGAGGCTTTCACTACCTTTTGCTATAAGAATATAAAGAAGCGCTTTTGATTGGAAGGTGATTCCAGTGAAGGCTGGTTGTGCCTTAGGCCGTTGTGCTACAAATGGTTTCCTTATGCTAAATTTGATCACTATTCTGTTTTAGATGACACAAGTAATACAAGTTTTTAGAGACCCTTGGCCAAAATGACGACGTCAAAATATTGGGCTTAGTGTTTATGACGAAAAAAGTAAATCGATATCGATGCTGTTCCTTGTTATCGTGTGCTATTTTTTTCTCATACTTTATTATATAATCTCCAGGATATAGTAATATAGTGTTGAATGTCTGTATTGTTATGACAGCGATACGAATGATCATAAGTAGACGAACGGAAAATTGCAAGCTTATGTCTTTGCGTTTTTTCTGATTTTTTAAGCATTGCTTGCTCTTTGAATGAGCATATGCTTTGATCCCATTTACGAGTAGTCTTTGTAACACTGATGGATCAATCGCCGTCTGTTCATTCGTGTGCTTTTTCAGAACATGGCTCATAAAGAGGTCTGACTCACATGAGCTATATACTTTTTTTTAAAAACTACGAAACAAGCTAATTGGAACCTTCACTTGGAACAATAACAGTTTCTAGTCGATTGCATCAACTTGCGATCATCCAGAACAATCAATGAGTGAAAGTTACAATTGTCGTAGTTTCGAACTTACAATTTACCGCTAAGGCTTGACAAGTGGACATCGACAAGTGCGTCAATGACAAGGCCGACTCATCTAATTGCTTCTCTATTCGAGAGCGTGTCGTTTCCACGGTTCTATTACCGAAAAATATTATACAGAGCCTTAACCATCGTCAACGAAGTGGTGTTAAAATTAAAAAAAATTTGTTCCTGTAAATGTTATTTTAACGAAAATAATTGCCTAAAAAGCGCAATATTTTTTTTTTAAATTTAGCATAATATTACTGAATCAGTTAATACGAATTGTACTACTGTGTAGAACAATTTGTTTAATAAGGCGCAGATTTTTAGATAACTATTGGGATTAAAATTCATTGATACATGTGCCAAGTTAGTTGCTCGATTGCAAGTAAGTTGAGCCGTTGAAAACCAACAAAACAAACCAAAAAAAAGTATGCTCCTTCTCGTCACGGAATCTTCCGTTCGTTTAGTGAATTTCCTAAGCACGTTTACCCTTAGCCTGCATGTCTTCGTTCCGACTAGGGAAACGTCAATAGTTAATCAGTATAGAATCTGTATTCGTAACCTTGGGACTTTGCACTCCTTAGTAATATAAAATTTATAAAATAGCTATAAATAAATTTTGTCCATGACACGTTACAAAGTATATGCTCATAATCAGTACTTACGTGGAGAGTGCTCTCGCATTCTGCATTCGACAAGTATATTTGACCAAACGCTCTGGACACGGTGTAGTGTTTTTATTTTCAAAAAAGCTTATTTTGATACGCTAATAATTTAACTATTACTAACACCACTTTGTACAATTTGGTGTCCTGCTTTCGAATCCCTTCAAGGAAGATGGCAGCGAATTCTGCAAATGTATAATCGTGGACCTTAGGCAACAGCTTCTGCTGTTGCCTATGGTACTGCTAACTCGATAGTGGGTCTCAAACCAACCGCCATCATCGCGTGTGTCAGCGTCTCAACGATAGTTAAAATGCGCAGTTGTACACAAAGTGTACGTATTATTGTAGTACGAACGGTAATCATCTCTGCCCCTCATGCCAGTGATAGCTCGACGAAACGCAGTGCCCGAAAAAGGTGTTTGTGTTATAAAGGGAACACTTTAGCCCCCATGGAAACCAACGCCTATTGAAAACTAGTTCAAGCCTAAATATGATTCCCGCACTTTTTTAGATACTAAGGGGACTACCTCACACTGCGGCAAGAAGGGGTATCGGTGAAAGTTCTTGACATCGTGACAACTGAACTGAACGCAGCAGCGTTCAACCATCGAAGCTTTTCATCAATGAAGCAAACCATTTTGAGCTGAGCGACTGTTCTGGCCGAACTGATCTCCAGGATGTAGATTTTCAGCTGTTGATACGAGCCGTTCAATCGGCTCAATGTATCTAACAAGGTATTTCTAATCGTCATTTTGCCGAACATTGTGGAACAGATACGGAACCTCGTCACGCATAAACCCACCAGCACACTGGTCCGTGCAGCACAAGTTCATTAGTATATTCATTTATCTTTTCATTCATTTATTAATAAAAGCAGCGAATCAAACAGCTTTTGCATTGACTGACTGCTTTTTGAGTACAAGATAACCTTTCGAGCACAAATGAACGTATCTTTCGTATCGTGTATCTATTTTTCGCAAGTGCGATAAGAAACTGGCTCGTTTTCATCCATCAGCTCTGTCTCCATTTAGAACAGGTAAGTGCAATGTTCTCCACTATGGCCCTGCAACATGTGATAACTTGAAAAGGTTTCTATGTATAGACATGCTTATGTAAAGGTAGATCTTTAAGTTGATTTACTGTTATTTATCAATGCAACAGTACAGTGCGGACATCAAGTGATTGCTTAGTTATATGTATTCATTGCTTCAAATTACGAGTTGGCAATGGAAGTAAAAACGTTTCGTTGTTAATCAGAATTCCCCGATTTGTATAGGCCAAAATGTACTTCGATTTCTTTTATCTATATCGTATGAGTTGAACCGCACACACGCCGACATCCTATGGCTAGAATCCGCGTCAAATGGCTCGCCCAAGGAAGACACGACCAGTTTGCCCATCGAGTCCGCAATAAAATTAGCCATGTAAAGAAAACCTATAATTGTAAACCAGGAATGTTGTAAGCCGCTTCATTTGTATCTCTAACCTCCTAATCTTCAACACGATCATTAGGGGTCGAGCACAGACGAGCAGATATTCGGCCCGAACGCTACGTACCAAAGGTCTGTCAAATGAAGAAAGTATTTTCGGATAAACTAATAACGCAACGTTACGCATATCTGCCGATTTGAAGACCTGAACAAACTGATGTTTACACGCTCTAACTATATATATATTAAGTATACTAGGCATACAAATCCCTGATTCTCCGTTTTCCCCTTTGCGAAGCGGAACGCATTATCTTGAGCTTTTCGATTTGTAACATTTATGCCTGATCTATATCGAAGCTAATCTTTTTAATTCAACACAATTAGTATACGAACATTCTGCAAACGTTTGGATGACACGGACATGTCAATGAGAATCGTTCTTCTTCGTAAGGTTACAGAGAATACGGCTTAGCAGTACGGTGCCCAAGAAAATAGATCGGTCTTGCAACCTGGGGATCAGGTCAAAGATCTCGACGTTCATATATACGACAGATATAGACGAGGTGCTTGGGTCTGGGGTCACCGTTGTGATTGTTCCATCAGTTATTAGAGCTCTGACGGTGTGGGACACAATAACGTTGGGTGACTATGTATGGGAAGTACAAGTACAAGTGGTACAGCTAGAGATTTAGCAGCATTTAAAGTTTGGAAAAAACATAATTTTTAGCATGCTAAATGAACGCTAGTTATGATATTCGTCGTTGTCTCCTGAGCCCATTTTAGAAATTCGAATTTCCAACTTTAAGAACAACGGATCTTATTAGAAATCCATTCTTAATAAATAATTATTAACTTTTCCTTTAAATATTTGCATAAACGCTACGTGTAATAGGCGGCGATGTGCTAAAATATAATATCAATATTATTCGGATATTCCAATGTCTCCCTCGCTTGACCAAACATCTAGAAAGAGTGAATATTAAAGGTTATAATATAGATTTCCAACATTTTTTCAATTATAATTAGATTGTCGCCAGTGCGGTACCCGTTAAAAAGTTCTCAGTGTGACGCTCGTATAAGTCATTGTTGCTATAAATAATAATAATAATAGTAAGAACACGGAATACAGACGGTGCCTTCTATTGTGACACCCATGGACAACCAGTTTCTTACTTAGAATATTGGCGGAACGTTGTCGCATTATTTTGGTACTGGAAATGATTTAAGTCATCTTTTATATTTTAGTTTTTAGCTTCGAAACAATTCCACTCTGTCGTTTGTGGCGACCACCCACTTAAACCGCTTGTATCTAAAAGCTTGTATTTATTATATCGTAAGTGCCAGCTGCTCAGCATGCCTCAGCATGAAAGACACAGCAAAATTCAATATTTGCGAGCTTTTCTTATAAACCCTACTCCTTTTTGAAAGCATACAGGGCCGAATATGAAAGTAAAGTATACCAATATAGATAGAATCACATCAATAAAACAAACTTCACTCTAGATTCTCTTGTTTCTCAAATTTCGAGCGACGATAGTAAAATTGTTTTCTTTCAGTAACTTGGAAACACCCGTTTCTACATGAGCAAGCAACTATAGACAGAGGAAAGAATGACAAACACTAACCTTTGCAAATGTCAAGCCTTAGTTAACCTAGTAAGGTTACTTTTTTTGAAAGATCTAAGGTTCTCGCTTATTCGTAACATTTATGTCAAAAAGCAACTCAAAGATTTTGTACTGATCTAGCCCAAATCTATGATCTAGAGCTAATTTAAGGAACAACATGTCACCGAATTCGTTGTCGTGGCCCGAAACGACCGTCAGCCAAATTGATTTTTCCTGTATTCAGTATAGCAACTGAATTTAATCTTAATAATTGTGTTTGCGGATTTTCTAGCTCAGATTCAGGCCATTGACGTATTTTGATTAGTTTTGTTCTTCGGTTAAAAAGCAATTGCTTACGCTGCGTGTTTGTTAAGTGTCAATGGGACTAGCTCTGGAGAGGAACGGGTACAACGGGTGGCAAAAAAACGTTTACCTTGATTAACACCCTAGGAGCGGCCAACAAGTCCAATGTTCATGGTTAAGGCCACGCAAGCGTATCAGACGGTTTGAAGAAATCACCAGTGTGAGTTATATCATCTAGTCTCAACACGCGATGGATTCACCCCTTTTGTTTGAGCTGACACTCATCAAACAACAATTGTTGATATATTGAAATTTCTTTCGACTGCCTCGTTCGTTTTCATTAGCAACAATGAAGCGTCTAATAAAGCAACGATAGACACAATGCTAATATAGATTAGATATAGCTAATATAAAATATCAATAACTCCTTGACCCAGACCCAGACCGAAATGTTTTAAGATCAACTTAATAGCCCTGAATTTATGTACTCGATATCGTAACACAGTGTAGCGGCATTAAATTCAACTTGAAGATATGATCTGGACCGATGGATTGCTATGGTTAACAACGCTGGTTAAAGTGTGTGGCGTGCTTAGTCCTCATAGCGTGATTTTTGCCTACCTGGCTGAATGGCTCAATTAAAAGCTCCATTTCCATCCATAAAAGCTCCACCATTATAAATGACGCATACATAGGCAGATGCAGATTGGATCTAGATTTCGTAGGGGCGACGAGGCTTCATTCTAAGAATTTAAACGCAACGAATGAAAAAACCTCTGGTTCAACTATGATAATTGTTTCGAAAGGGATAAATCCGGCACTGTTTTCGCTTCCAACGATGGAAAATTTACTCTTGAACATTAAAAACTTTATGATGTTTTCTAAATCATCAGCTCCCACACTTGTCAGTCAAGCTCAACGTTAACGGTCCCATTGTAATGTGTTGCTTAGCACGAAGAATCATCACTGGGAACAGAAAGGCGAACTTGCAAATATACGCGACAAGCATTAAATTTGTTACGGCACCAAATAATGTATTTGAGCTAGAAAAATTACTACTTATGAATATCGCAATCAATTGTACTCATAGTGACGCATCGGTAGAAACGTGAAAACGCGAGAATTTGCTAGAAGAAGATTTTGCCCCTCGGGGCGTCTAGAAATACTGTGTCTCATGGAACAAACACATCGATGTTTTTTTTCTTAACCAAACACTTTAGTGCCTATTAGGACGACGTTTCACGAAACGCCAGAGTGTGATTATGTTGATAACACAGGCGCGGTAAAAGGCGCGGATAAGGTCATAACGAATATAGAAAAAAAAAAGGAAAAAAAAATACTAGAAACCACAATGGATGGGGTTATGACTAAAAAAACATTACCCCTATAAAAATGCTTGAGATCTATGCTGTAAGGGACGATTTTACAATAGAATGAGAATAGAAAATTTGTATCGTTTATTCATATATCACTGTGTCAATGGTAATGCTGTAATAGCAGCTTTAATCTGACTGATAACTGAAAGATAGATAGCTAATAGCTATAACGATAGCGATAAAGCAGAGCGAAGCTAAACTTATTGATACTTCTTCAAAGTATAGGCCATAGTGGCGTTCGGAGCGCCCTATTTTTACACAGTACTCGAACAACTTGAGGCTAAAAAGACCTTCTAAACAAACAAGGGTCGGTCTTATGTTCCATGATGCTGTTGGTTTCTTCATGATTGCATGTATCTACTATTGAACTAATGATAATTCTCACTGTAATGGTAGGTGATAGGTGGAATTCCATGTCCACATAAGCAATTCTTATATTTAATTTAAATAGAACCTAGACAAATATTACATTAGGTGTCCTAGTTAAAAACTTGAAGTGAAGTAAAATAAAATTTCGAGTTTAAGCCAAATTAGATCAAATACACTTAGACGAACTTATTGAAAGGGTTAGATAATTAACTCTTACTACGTAGTACCTTTAAGCTACATTCAGCATTGAAGCATTCGTTAGAAAGGCCAAGTTTTTTTTCTCTAATTAATGAGGTCAATTGAGGGCTAGATAAAAAAAAAAAAATTTGGGATCCAGCCTACCCCGGCCCACAGTTTGATCGTTTAGAATACGAGTTGGATAACGCTGGTCATAAGGAAGTAAAGGTAACATATAATCCTGAGGCCGAGGCGCGTAACAGGGTTGTTCTGTGGTCCTTCACGGCTACATGGTCCCTCCATGTTATGCTGCGCCTCCCGGACCAGTTGTTCCTCTTCGCCAGCGTTTAGCCCCCATGTCAGCGACGTGGCTGGCGTACACAGATATCGCCACAGCAGTGTAGCTGTCATTCTGGTGCAGGCCATTCTGATGAGGGTGCTAGTCTAGCTATCGTTGCTTGCAGCCACGCCATACATTTATTCTATAGCCACCGTATTATAGCCTCCAGAGCAAGTATATTCCGGAGGTTCTCAACTTGGGCACGAGGAAGAAAGGGGGCATACTCTATGATACTCCGGTGCGAAGGCTTTGTCTGCTAAAAGCGCACGCGGCAGCAGCAGCAGCAGCAGCAGCAGAAGAGGCATCGGTTGTGGGTAGCACGTGTTCAGCGAACCATGGCGCTACTATGGCCAAAAAGGACACAAGGCCCGTAGGCCGTAGTGTGCCGCTCTAGGGCCTACAGTGCAGAGGTCTCAGGCTTCGAGAGCAAGTTGTCACTCGCGCAGCAACCGCTGACGACACTGCTGCTTCTGCCGCCACCGCCCCAGGTCCGCTGGCGTATCAGGCCATGCGGAAAGCTGAAGGCTTCGAGACCTGTACGCTAACAGACTAAACCACATTCCCTTCCAGTTCACTCAGTGCAACCGGGGCGGTGCAAGCGGCGATAACGGTGTGTCTACTGCTGTAAGTGTCGACCACCAACACGGCAAAAACCGTTTGCCCAAATGTAGACAGTTATCGGAGCAAATTCTGCGATCAGTTCTATGTGTACCTACGACCTTAAAGCTTTCTGTTTTACTATGGAGCGTGTTTGTTTGTTCGAATCAGTCGTACATGGAGCCGATTACAGTCGACGTATGACTTAAATGAGTAAGTCAATCTTGTCATCGGTGGCGCGACGTCAAGCTGGCGTCACGCTGCCTGAGACAGAGTGGCTGCGATACATAAATTATGCAAGAGGTGTATTTGATTGTTTTACTCAGAAAATTGTCCGTCCCATGCTACCTGCCACTCCTGGCCACCAGCTCCGGCCGACGGAAAAGTATATATGATTGAAATTTCCTATATTCATGAGACATACGTTCGAATATTTCGAACATAAATATACTGAACGTTACGCTACGTTGCTTACAAAAACTATACCCTACTCAATTATTCTTGGTAAAGCGTTTTCTATTCGAAAGTGCTAAAAGTAATCTGCGTGTATTAGTACTTCAAGTCTTGCAGACGACCTAGCGCGACAGATCATTGCGAACCGCATAGAAGAACGAGCTACAAATAAACTGGAGGATCGCCATATAGACACGTCGCATAATAAGACTGCTGCTATCGCTGATCTCTTCCTGTATGCATTTGGAGATCCGTGTTGAGTAATTACCGCTCTACAGCCAATGTGTTAATCATATGGACGCTTTCTGTAACGTTCTTAAACGGAAATCACACACTGAGAACACAACTTATTTAATTTATATGATATTTTGTGATATATGGACGAGTTGATTGTGAACTACTCTAGGTAATTATTACGCTAATTCTAAGTAGATTCTATGTTTAAATTCGGTCGTAGCTTTTAAACACTAGGCACAGTAAATCGCAATGGAAAATACTGTTTATAAAATCTGCGTTTCTTTCGTCATGGTTCAATGACGCAATATTCTTTTGTCAACAAAGCTAAGTTGGCATGTGTTTCCATAGTATAAAAAATTTAGGAATAAGGGTTCGGCCTTTGCGGGGTCTACCAGTAGCGATCTGCGTAGATGTCTAACTACGTAATAGTTACAATTGGGATGATTACCGTTTCGTACTGATTATGTTAGTCATAAAAAGGTCAAATAATTGCGTTTATATGAAAAGGCTTGGAAGCATTTGTAGCTGATGGGCTGTGAGTTCTTGCTACGATATAGCTTTACTTTTTTATAAAAAAAGAAACACTCCTGCTGACTACTTCCGAGCCTCCGAGCTGGATACCTATGACGGAGCTCGAATAGGCTGAATGGTTACTGAATTATTCTTGTATAGACCGAAAATGTCCGTACGCATTTCGACGACAACAGCATTCTGGGTTGTTTACAGAGCTTTTGCTTCTCTGGGTCTGCGGGCCTATCGTCGACATTGGGACCTCACCATCAGGCAGTTATAAGCTGCAATACGTCTCCACTTATACGTACGTGATACAGTTTGTGACGTACAGCCTAAGTGGCAGTATTTGAGTAATGTATGAGTGGCATGTCCAGAGCGAAATAGAATGCAAGGTCATAAGGCACGAATCGGATATACACCACGTTTCAATTAATCAAAAAAAATTGCTTTCAAATCATAGCAAAAAAAAAATTTTAATAATATTTTAGCCAATTTTTGACACTTAGTTGCTAAAACATTATTCAACTAGGCTGTACTGTAATTTGTACGGACTAATATTTTTTAATGGCTATAACAATGCAACGCTGATAGACATTTGAGGCAAATAATAATTACTGTTATAATTAATTGTTGTACATCTGAACGGAAAACAGTATAGAGAGAAAAAAGAAATATAATTTTCTGGATGTTTCAAAGAAAATATGCTTCAACACCGTTTGATGCAATTTTTTTGCCTACTGATGGCAGCCTTAGCTGTACTAAATCGCTTCTGACGGAACGTACATGTTCTCAAAAACCCGTGACGTTTACATGAGAAATCCATTAGGCCACAAACGCGCAATGCTGTTGACGTGTAGCCGTTATGAGTGTTAATCATTGCCACCATTCGAACAAGGTCCTCAAGACATACCCTAAATAATTAGAGTTTTCACATGGTCCAGCTAAGCCCTAGTCGCCTCCGGCGGCTGGCCTCTTCCAGCATGAAACGAAACGCCCCGTCACGCAGGGCGTAGGTCAAAGCCTAATCTGTAGATGTATACCGCCGAGCTAGCTTAGCTTCGGGATTCAGCTGTCATTTGTTCGATCGTTCAAAGCCTTCGAGTGTCACTAGATAGTTTTACTGTGCTAACGCAGACAACGGACAGATAAATTAGGTAATGTTTGGCATTTCTTAAAGTGTAAAAAGGCATATTTCTAGATATAGCCCAAGGTTCGAAGATTAGGGCCTAAAAAGGGCAAACTTTACAAGTTTATGATTTACAAAGCTGAGCCTCGACCGAATTGGATCGTATACGCGAAGTATAAGCTTATGCAATCGTTAAGTTTCGTTATCGACTTAAGTCATACTTGCTTTGTACTATGAGCAATAATGGCTGTCTGCATACACAACATGCTGTGTTGGTTCCGCAAACTTTGTTGACATTTTAAGCAAAATGATGCGTTTTTACATAAGAAACTTTTACTTTTTCCAATTTAATATTTGTGTCATTCCCTTAGATACAAAGATGCTCTTATGCTCGACAGAAGGTTTGGCAGGTAGGTCAGTGTCTGATGGGCTTGTATTTGACATATATCTAAACTGATCACCCTAAAGTAGGAAAACTTTGGCCTGACATCGAACGTCTACGGACTATTGAAAAATGAAGGTCATATCGCTGCTATGCGAGCCTCATTGCACAATAGTCGGCGTAGCATTTACATCTTCCCGGCATGCCAATTTTGGGGTAATTAGTAACGTGATAAGCATTAGATGACAGATTATCGACCTGCTACAGCAGACTGAGTAAAGACGATGCGCGTTTCGCCTTCATGAACCGGTCATTGTGTCCTTTGATGCTTTGCTTGACTTACACCCATTCATCCGGTATCGATCTACTAGAATGTGTCAGTAACTTATTTCAGGAGAACTAAAGTTTGTTCGCATCTGCATCGGTTTAATTGTCCTTTATCGGGCTGACGTCTACTTATACCTGAAGGCTTTTCGGCCCTTGACGAGCTGGTACTCCTCTTGCGAGTTCGACTAGATAATATGTGAATGATCCTACTGAAAAAGTAACGGATGCTCCTAATAAATATGCCGTTCAGTAATGGAAAATTAAACTTTCGTAAAAATCTTTGTAAATAAGTAACTGTTCCGTTGGCTCAAACTTTGGTAGTTTATGAGTAGAGTCGTATCTTCAAATGATAGCCTTGAGGCAATGTAATAAACGTATATTTTCTTTATTCAGCCACAATTGGGTTTCGAGTCGAAATTTACGCGTTTTCGTCAGGGATACAAATTTCTCTACGTTACCAAAAATTTGCTTATGAACTTGGACGCCGTTCTGGAATAGGGTGCTCTGCCAACAGCTTATAGCTAAAAATTAAATTACCTAGCCTCAACTGTCATATGCATACGTATGCGCATTTTGTTTGAACCTCAAAATACATCTGTATCCTTCGAATTAGCGTATGTACAATATTGGTAAGATATCGTAGATAGAAATCAATTTAGACGCGTAACATATTCATAATACAAAACATCTCGAAGACATCATAAACGAGACATTATCAGAATCCAAACTTGGCGGCAACAGTATTGTTATACGATATTCTGCCGCAGTAGCGATATGCTCGATTGGTTTTCCTTTACGCTGACCAATAACGGACGGCAATCGACTAATGTCCCACAAAAGCAGCCCAATTTTTTCTTCTTCTATGATCTAATAGCCGAAATTTTTGTGTTTTATACGTACGTACGTGCGTACTTCCCAACTGGCATAACTGTCTTCCCCCCATATTCGACCCTGGACGTGAGACCCGCCAGGGAACTTCACGCGAAGTTTGTCTACACAAGACATTTGTACTGCGCAGTACGTGTTGCAGCCACTCGCTCTCGCCTTGAAAGCCTTACATCGTTTGGCTATGGATATGTCTAGTATATGGATAGTCCCTAGTGGGTCCTGCGTAATCTTTGCGACGCTTTCAATTGACGCGTGGTACATACGTTTTTCCGCTAGCCTTACTACACTATTACATTGAGACTGTAACATTTTAACATCCCTCAAAACCGAAGCTGTGAAAGTAACCAGCGAGCGTTTAATAGCTAGGGCTACTAAGCTGAATGCAGAGAAAGCGGCTGCGATGACATCTAGCAGAAAAGCGTTCAGTACGCTGCGACGTTGACGACGCTATTATCTGCAAATGTTCTTTTCAGGAACATGGTCCCCGTTTTGATTCTACAGCGTGTTCCTGTTTGTCTCACATAAGCGATTCACAAGATGGCTACTGCAGCGGCAATGTGGGTTAATCTTGTATTTTAGACGACGAGTGGTAGAGTAGTAGCTGGAAAAACCAATTATTCCCGCTAAAAATTGAACACACAATATGTCTGTCGCTTTTGGCGTCACATTTACAGTTGAGCAACATGGTCGTTGCAAACTTTTAGGTTCGGACGATGAAGATGCGTATTTGTCAATTGAATAAATCAATAGCTTGCACCATTTCCTGTTGGGATTGATCATGTTCCATACGTTCGCCTCGGCATTACACACACTACTGCCAGTATTAACGTTTAGCAGTAAATCCTTTCTCCATCTAGCAGACCGTATTCCCCCGACAGTGCCTGCTCCCCCGCTAAGTCCTAAACTAGTCAGCTTAAAATGAACGAATAATTATTAATATATTTGAATACATATTTCATAATGCCCGACCCAATGGCTGATTTCTGACAATGCACTGCTAACTTCGGCAGAGATTTGGAGAGCTCTTTCTAATTCGCTGACACAAATAGGAAAACACCACTAAGTAATTTGTTATGAACCCCCTACATGTAGCTGCTATACAATACTCATAAAATACATAGAGTTAGCTACTGCTTGCGTTAATGGTCATTTGTGATAGGGTAGGTGATTTTATTAGGCACAATCTAGCGATGTTGTTCTTCATCAGTCACGCACCGCAACGTAATTCCGGCGACGATCCTTACCGAATTCTGAATTGCACAATTAGTTTTCTAATAGGATAATTTTAGCAGACGAACGAAGCAGTTTATTAAAATGGTACGTATTCTCAAGAGCTACGTAGTTTATTACAAAAATATCATAGATCATTGTAGCATCCTTTTTCTGTGTTTATCATAAAAATGCAACATTGCTGGAAGGGCACGTAAATGGTCGAACCGAAGTGATGTTCAGTCTAATAACTTCGAGAGGTAAGTTACGAACAAAAGTATTAGAGAGCTTAATTTTAGAAATTTGTAGTTATTTTGTATATTTTAGAACTCGAAAAATATTATGACACTAGCAATCGGTACGTATACACTTCCAACTATATAACTGAATGTATTATGCATTTTTTGTCATATGCTTCAGAGAACTACTTCAGAGAGAAATTTATCTGAACACAGATGATCTACAATAAGAACGCCGTGTCATAGCGATATTGGTGTATGTCATTCTGGGCTCAAAGCAAGAAGAAGGTGACGATAAAAATGCATTCAAAATATCATTCGTTCGACAATCGATAATGGCAGCAGCGACCGTTCCGTTTACCCGGAGATCTTCCAGGAAGGGAGGCCTTTTTTAGAACGTTTAAGGTTCGCCACGGAAAAGTTATTGAGCTTTAATGTGTTCGCAGTAGTCAGGTGAGATCTTTCTACTAGTCATTGCCGGACAGTCCTTGTTCGGACGCACTGCATTCAGATCGAATGATCGAGCTTCCTCATACGTTCAGAGGTACGCGTTTTTCTAGATAGAACCAACACGTCGAGCGGATCAAGCTAATTTTCAACCCATTGCAACTATGCTCTTCCGCACAAAAAATCCCGCCTGGTTTATCTTCTATAATTTTTCGTTTCAAGTCAAACGACGCAAATCACTATTACAATATGAAATAATTATCTCGACAAGATGATAAAGGCGCAAAAATTATCCATGTACGTCAAAATAATAGATAACATTAGCTATTATCAAATGTTTTAGCGCTGAACGAACCTCGACCGAAATTGAACACTTCCTTTTTTGCCTGAAGTCAATGTCATTGTCAACTGTGATGCAGTGTCCTCAAAAGTCCAAGAAAGATTTCCATGAGGCAATCCGTAAAGCCCTCAGTAAAGTTTAAAAGAAAATGTCTTTGAAATTTATCAAAATAGCTTGAAAAGTCATTTCTAACATGTGTTAGATCGAGAAATTAACAACCGCCTTAGACAGGAGAATATCCGTTACCGATTACGTGGTTTGGATAAGTTTCAGCGGCTAGTTTTTTTCATCTTTCGGCATTTCTTGAACTTCAGGCCCGTGTTGCCACTGAACTCTCGGGGCTTTTAGTCTCCCATCAATGCAATGTTGTTTGTATGTAGCCTGTTTGATCGACGCTTCAACAGGTTTACATCTATCAATATCACTTGACACATGGATATTATTGAAGAGTTATCTTCAAACAAACGAAAGAATATTTTCAGAGAGACTAGCTAATAGCTGAGGTCTCGAACTGAAGCCCTGATCACGGTGGATAGTAATCATATTGAATAAATATGAGCCCCAGAGATTAAATTCCTAGCGCATATGAGAAACTACATTGAAACCATTATTGCTATTTCAATACGACCTCAGAAATTAAGAATAAGAGGAAGTCTCCATTTAGATGCACTATCCTATATAAATATCTAACAACAAATTTACGGGGTCCTACGTTTGTCGTCACGAAGTATCTTCGTAATGTTGATAGCTAGATAAATCGATCCATGAGGCTGTGATTTATAGAAGAGACGATAACATCCAGCAGCACGGAGCAACAGATCACTAATCTAATCTCTAGACAAATGGTGCTACTAAACAATGTAATTTACCGCACTGTTCTATTAAACTGAAGTCCACTGAAAAGTACTAAAGTGTCACATGAAAATCTGACAAATATGCAGCATTTCGAGCGAAAAATACACTGTGTGACAAACATCTAATTATTAATATTGATACTAGTTTAAATCAGTTTAAGCTTCGTTGCGGATCTTACAATGAATAAATGTATCGCAAACTTCAAGTAACTGATTGAAATAGTTAAAGGTCTCAATTATGTAGTATTTGTGGCATTAACGACCTGAGCAAAACTTAAGGGTTATGCAGCGATTATCTTTATCATCGAACATTGTTAAGTTCAAGACCAGCACTCCACTAATTACTCAAAATGTCAGCCATACTGAATTTTTCTCAGTAGCTTTTTCCTCGACCTTTAACGGTAACGTAACCGTCGTCTCTTTTGCTGCATTTTATAGGAGCCTACTTGCATTCCCCACGCCCCGACCGCATGGCTTGATATAATCGAAAGTTCCTATGCTGTTTCACTTCAGGCAGTTATGCTGATCTAGCACTTTGAAGTACCAACTTCAGTGCGCGACTACGAGACAACCACCGATAATGGCAAACATAGATTTGTTGTAGGCGACTTATCGGATTTTCTCTTCGGCAAAAAAATCGCTATAAACAGGAAAATATTGTTTAACGCATTACGTTAAAAATCTGTTATTATTGGCATTACATACGTTCAAGTCTTGGCTTTTCAGTAAGATCCACGCACGTCGTAATTCGCTGACGGTTCGTTCCTATCGATAATGTGCACTCTCTTTTTTTTTTCTCCTATGATTTATTCTATCAGCGACAACTTCTCTGACAGCTGGTATCACTGAGCCGAACATCGAAAAAAGCCTCCATGGTGGCAAAGCACAGGGACAAGCAGCTTCTCCATCTCGCGCAGCAGTATTCATATATATAGAAGTTAGACAAACAATTTCCTATCTTTTCCATAAATTCACGCATACGAAACTAGTAGGTATCGATCACAGAACAATGCCATTCTGAGCTTATGGCAGACATAGTCATAATGTCTGATGCGTGAAAACGAACTCTTCAAGACTACCAGTTGCATGCGGTTCGAGTGGCAATTGTATGCCGCTTTATCAATTGTCCTTTGCATGCTCACGCGAAACACGCAACCGGAAACGGATTTACACGCACCCGTGCATAGTGCATTTAGATTATGCACGGGAGTGGGGGAAGGCATTACTGTCGATCGATAGAAGCTAACTGGGTGAAGGGTGAGGCAGCCGCTCCCAAAGAGGCACACATGAATGACAGCTGCAAGGTAATCGAAAAAAAGATGCTGGAAAAATTCTGCTTTAATTTGTACGAGCAAGTCAGTTCTACCGGATAACCTACGGTTGAAGACAGTGCTAGCTTGCCATGAACAACGTGTATAACGGAGCAGCCCACGTTTATTTTGCCTTATAAAGTAAAAGACGTTCATGAAAACGATATATGTTTTTATTGAAAGCGGGATGTAAGACAGACTAAAAGTAAAAAATTAACCGCTTGCATATGATTGACCCCGCAAAGCGTCCACCCCTCAGGTGCAAGTTGTGTGCGTGGACGAGATAATGTGGCTTTTAATGACAGCTAAGTGCTTGATCCTGGTATATTCAATTATGCAGAGAGCAGCAATGATGAGACGATAGCTCATTCAATATCGATATTTTGACTATGCATGAATTTTTCAAACTCTTCAATGTGTACAGCATGCGCGTCATTCTGCACGTCATATGATTGTGCAGCACAATGCGTAAAAACTATATAACCGAACCCCTACAGATGGCTGAGATAGAAAATAGTTTACTGTAAAATAAAGTAAATTGAAGGATGGCCTTTTGGATGGCCTCCCATCCAACAGGGTCTAGTTTTAGGCGCATTTTATTGGTAATACGTAGTTACCCCTATACCTGGTGGCACACTAACGGAAAAATTTTGTGCATAATGGCTCTTCGAAGGGAGAACGCTCATCGCCACTATCCTAAGACATTTAATATTCCAATACTACTATACAACACTATAATAAGACATTCGATTATCACAGAAAAAATTGATTACTTTGGCCTTACAGTTTCTCCAATGGAGAAGGCGTTACGTACGCAGTTATCGTAACACGGATTGCTCATTGAATCCCGAAAAACCAGCGTACGACTGCAGTAAGCCTTATCCACGCAGGTGTCGTTATCGTAACGTTCGTTTTCGGTGAACTTGCTGCTTGCAGTTGGGATTGGCCTTCGATATTCTGCTCGTTTGATACATTCACTATAATTTGATTCATAGTGTAGACTATGTTTACGTCTGACAAGCCTGAGGAACACTTTCCGGTTTCGCAAAAAGAGCTTGACCTGATTCTGGATGACCTAGGAGATTAGAGACCCACACATGGCACGGTGATGCCGTGGAAAAGCATTTTGCTCTCACCTTCTGCATGGCTCTCCCGCATAGCTTTCCTGAAAACGTTATGGCTACAATTTATAATTTTTAAGTAACAATTATGCCAACCTACCTTGCTACTATACTGAACTTCAATGCCAAGAGTAATGGATTCTATTTGGCGCTGATGTGCATCGGTGCCATAATTGCAGGAACTGCAGAGAAGCCCTGTCACTGTTCTCTTCCATAGAAAACGATGGCTTAGTGTGACAGGAGTTTATAAATTGTTTAGTGGAACTGCCCTGTTTATTCCGTCGATTATCGTATGCACGCTGGTCGAAGCTGTCGGATGCAATGGCATGCTCAGTTTACTTCTGTTCGTGATCGCCGGGGCTACACGTGGGATATTAGAGCTTGGCTGCTATGCCATTCTCATTGATATGGCGCCAGACTTCGCCCGTACCGGGTTTGGTATTAGAATTAGCTGGGCCAGCTCTTGTGGCATCCTCTTCTCGTACGTCTGGGGTGTGCCTACCCAGAATCACAATTCAACAACTATTTGTAGCCACAATTTTTATACAACCGGAGCCATCGACATATCTTGCGGTATATTTTGCCAGTGTCGTGTTCTTGCGAAGTGCCGAAGGGTCTTTTAAGGAAAAGCGATAACAATCCTTCCGGCGGCTACAGTCAAGTATATCCTGATCAGGACGACAAACATGACATGAGAAACAATACCGTTTGCGGAGCATTAACCTTCCTATTCATAAATCAGCCACTTAAACTACGTTAACACAGCAAGCTTGGCGCGTTGAGAAACAAGCAAGTTATCAAAAGCAGCTGGTATACACGCATTGCAAACCCTCAGAACGATTATTTTCTAGACCAATAGATATAGATATATACACACTGAGCCAATAAAAGAGGGATTACGAGTTAGAATGGGCATATCGCATGGTTGAGCATTCACCTTGTTTATGCCAAAAAAAAGTAGGACATAGAAACTTGGCGTGAATTCCGCCAAATTAATAACCTCTGCTAGGACTAGACCGTTATAGGTCCCGTGTATTGATTACATTGGTGATGCTACATATGCTTGTGTTGAGACAAATCGATTTCGCTCCACACATCCGAATTACCTGGAACTGACTATATCAATCGTATGTTTTCGTTAGATTGTACTCCTTTTTTTTTCTGTCGTACATTTATGCCTAATCATCTACAGGAGGAACAGGCAAGTCGTCTCTCTTTTAATGCGCAAAATCTAGATTCATATATTATCGAGGAGGCAGGCGGAACCCGCCGAAGGTGTTTACACGGTGTAGTAAAGCAACACCTTCAACGGCTTGTTGCGTAAGAGTCAGCAAGTTGTACTCTTTTTCTGCTAAATCTGAGAGCTTTCTCTCTCAGGTAAAGTCTCCGTGGTCATTGCACAGGAAGCTAAGGCCACACAAACGATGCGTCAGAAGCATGGAGTTTTCTCTGCGATATCTCCTTGCCAATTAGTTCACTGATACTCGTCGACTCATCCTTGGCCGAAGGACAATGCTGCCAGGAGTGTCTTGCCCGTTGGACATCGTCTTATCGCACGCTCGTTCGCTACGGCGTCAGGGTGCGCCGTTCTCACGCTCTACGGATCCCGTGGTTTCACGTTGTGTCAGTATTTCGTTGCTGCAGAACGTTCAACCTTTGTACTTGGGTCATGTCTGCTTGTCCAGCATAGCTGCATTGAACTGTGGCGCCCTACAAACTGTGCGTTCTTGTGCTCTGAGAACTCAAGAGAAGTGCCAGTAAAATGTTGGTCGACAGCAAAGAATAACGATGCCCTAAAGTGAAGTGTGTATGAGACCTCTTTGAAAGGTTAAACCCGATTAGACTGCATTAGGTTTAGGTTAGAGTGTCACTAAATGCCAACAACATATAAGGGATGCTGTAACCAAAACCACTGTGAACAGATTATTATCAGTATCAGCTTAAAGCAAAAACAGTCTCTAACGGCAGATTTTCAAGAAAGTTGAGTTTTAGCTAAAATATCCATTTCACGGACGCACTTCATAGACAAGGTGGTCTTATGTGTAGAACGGCAGTTCGCAATCAGATATTAAAACAGTATATTGATACAAGTTGAGTTCTAACCTTAAAGGCATAGAGATCTCAGGTGGCAAAAATTCTACCAGTAAACGAATGAGCAAGAGATAAAAACCTAACTGACAAATGTTATACAATATCTTTCGCTTAGCATTGATATGAACAAGCCCGCTTTCCCGATTACGTTAATAAGATTCTCTGTTCTAAGCAAACGAATTGCTGGCCAAGTCAGTCAGAGCGATGCGGACAAAAAGGATAAAATGGGAATTGGAAAAAAGTTATAAGGTTGTTCATATACTGGAACTTGTAATAGCAACTGTTCTTATATTATTATACCTATGCCACTTTCGAACATTATTCGTTGTTGTAAAGGATCAAGCACATGTGATACGAAAACTAACTCACTTTTTTCAAATATGGATTACCTGGATGGGACTTGTGATCTATGACTGCCGTCAAACCTAGCAGTGTTTTCCTAATCTAGTCTTTTATGATCGAAGGTCTTACTAACTAAAGCTACTAGAGAGTTGGTAAATTTACGTTATTTCGACTATGTATCAGTGAATGCCATGCAATGAAGTACTCAAGCTTTGATCATCCTTCGGGCCGGTCAGTACGATGTTATGATGATCTTTTAAAGCCGATGGCCTAGAAGTGCCGTACTTCGTTATGTAAGCTGAGCAAAATTGTTGTTGTGATTGAAGTCGACAAAGTGTATTCGTTTATGGGAAGTCACGCCGTATTTTATATGCAAGTATTGATTACAGCACGAGGTCACGTTTGTAGGTTAGGCTGAAATGATGATCTCTGCTGATCACCAGTTCTGCTTGATAGATCGGAGGCTTTTTCGAAAGCGGAAATCTCGATTATGTGTATTACTGGTCTGAACCTTTTTGACGCGTTGACAAAAAAATCTGCCTCGCCAAAAAGCGCAATGGATCTCTGAAAGAAGTTTAATATATAAAGGAAATCGACTAAACCTGTCTTAAATCGAGGCAATGTTTTCTGAATGGTCGATCGAAGGATTTCAACAGTCACTGTTCGGTTGTACGATGTACACGGTGAACGCGAGTGAATTTTAATTGGCAGTTCTTCCTGTGGTCCACAACTGGGTTATTTTATACTAGACACAAAAATGAGAAACTGAAGACCGTAAATGGAATATATAGACTATTCGGATAAGATGCAACTCTATGGAGAACCGTCTAACATTTGACATTTCCAAATGAAAGTCGCCAAGAAATTTTTCGCTCCTCTCAGGCCATACACGCTTAGATGGCGATAGGTAGGTGTAATATAAAGGCAAAAGGGGGAGAATGAGTCGTAAAAATAACATGGCGTATATTTTTCAAAATCCCGCCAAGACTTTACGACGTTAACCTGAGACCATTTGAATATCTTTAGTCTTCAGGTTTTCTTTTTGAAATACAAGTTTTTATTTGCAGATAAATTTGTAGAAATCAAGGATTAAAAACACTCAGCAAGAAGTCATTTTTGAGCAGTCACCGTTAGTTTCTATACGGCAGAGTCAAGTTATTTCTCGACAATTTTCATATCCGGACTAGGTTCTACGTGATACCGAATATCTATCCAACAATGATTACTGTATTTAGTTTCCGCTAGCAGCCTGCGATTTAAAAACAAAGCGATATGTACATCAGCGAATAATTTTAGATACTGGTGTTTCTCATATTTTCCCTCTGATATCTTTACACAGTTTCGGTTCTGTGTGTATGGATGCGTAGCAAAAAGTCAGCAGCCCTACACCAAATCCGTAACATTGCATAAATAGGTTACGTCCTTAAGTGGTAGACGCGAGAAACCAGCTAACAGCATAGCGCCCCAATTCAACTATCACGCTGATGTTACAATTGCGATCACCATTACTCTAATTCCTTTTGGATCTGCCGCAATAGAGAAATGAGCTCGTAGCTATACACAGGTTGCAGCTGTGATGATGGTAATCTCTACTGAGCGTGATGCAGTTGTTATCGTTGATGACTGCGGTGTTAATGTCGGCAGCGATAGTGTTTGGCTCGGAGGAGCTGTTTCATGTAGTACACTCAGTTGGTTTAATCGTTCATTGTTAGAATGAAGTATCGATGAAGGCAATGGTGACACTTCCGCAACGAGTAGTACAGAGAGTAGAAACCCAAGTGGAAAGCACGATGGAGCAACATCCGAAGGCATCAACCGAAATCACGTACCGCCAATGGAAAACGATGTCCCGTAGAGACTTCGCAGATGACAACGACGGCGGCGATGTCACCTCACGACAAAGTGGTGCGAATAGGCCAATGTTCCTCCTGAAAGGCTACTCTTTTTCCATGGCCGAGTTGGCTGCCTCAGTAGCCGTAAGAAGTAGAGTGCGGCGATTTTCTTTGCCACACCCCGTATAAAGGGGTCCCATGACACTTGCTCCCGCCCTTTTGCCCTTGGCCTCTTCGACTGTCGCAAGGCTCGCGTACGACAGCAACGCTTGCTTGATTGGACTCGTAGCCGTGAAGCAACGGCTGTGACCCTTGCCAGGAAACTCAACATCCAGGAGAAACGCACAGAGGGATCTAGCGGTCCGACTATCACTGAGAGCAAAGATGACTGTGCTGCAGTGCTACACGAATGACGCGTAATTTATACAGCAGGCAGCCCTACGAATCGAGTCGGTGGCGTCGACTGGCGGTGCTTCCGCTGGTGTTCTTACCGGCTAGGTGTGCGACCTGCCGCTTCAGTGGTTGGCGTCAGTGACGCTTTTGGCCCAGTGGGTGACACATCTGGTTTGGTCGCCTGCTTGACTCGTCGAATACACGATTGGTCGACATCCTGCTTCGTCTTCCTCTCCTCTTCTCTCCTTCTTTGCGAACGCCCACGAAAGCCACCGCATGGATGGCGACAGTGACCTGCCGCTACCAACATTTCTCTTCCACATACACACACACACCCACCGTCTCTACTACCCCGAGCTTGAAGTGACGGGGCCGGCAATACGTGGCTCTGTCCTGCATTTAATCCTAGCCGAACAGCCACTGAGGTTAAGGAGCGTTGGAGTCTCCGAGATGGCTGTTGTGGAAAGCAGCAAAAATGCAATTATAATTAGCTTCTCGCGAGCCTTTTTTCTGTCGATACTTTTGCCATTGCTGTAAGAGGGAAAACCTGCCCCGGGCCCAGCCGGTTGCTGGCAGCTGCTTAGTTTGTACTATGCGGTGCAACCACGTACGAGTTGACTGAGTGTAGTAGAAGGTGGCAGTTTACGATCTACGAGATCAGGAGTTAGGACATATTGATTCATCTCATTGATTAGAATCAATGTAGAGTCTAAAAGTACGCTGGCATACTGGTAGGGAAAAGAAAGTCCGTATGGAGGCGTCGTGTAGCGCGACGATATCCCAGCCAGCTGATACCTTCTTGAAGGCAATGGTTATAGCGAGGCAACAGCGGTGGCCATAACTCTGAACGGTACTGGCAATCGAAGTTGGTTGTCGTTATCAGGTAAGAGAAAGAATAGAGCGCCTTTCTAACATAGGAGCGGCTTTTATTTACTTTTTAACAAAATAGAAAGCGATGAAAGAATATTGTAACATTGCCGCTTGCCATGACGCCCGTCAAGTTTTCAGTGGATTCTGACGATTTATTTTGTAATCGTTTTGGTCTGAGTCAACCTTGTATCGAATCATCAAAACGTCAATAGCTAGTCTAATCAGACGTTAATGTTAGTTTATAAATAAAGTATTACTTCGCTGATCTCCCATGCGCTGGTAGGCAAAAACGTCTTTAGATAATATTACTTTCGAGTGATAATTCAGTCGTTTCCAACTTCCTCATTCGTGACCCCCATAGAACTATTATGTAATCGGTAAACCTTGTTGCAGTTATGTGCAATATAATTGCAAATACGTTAATTGTGCTTCTCTAAACTTCCAATAATTACTAACAAAACAGACTACTGCTGTTACTATATTCTTAAAAATCGGAAACTTGGTTATCATAAAATATAATAAGACAATTAATAATCATCGACAATAGGTTTCCCAATAAACAAACGATTCCTTTATAAACTTTTAAAAATCCCTTTATTACCTTCCCCCGTTCTTCATTTCTCAACAAACCTTCTTGTTGTACTATCTGAAGTATTACGAAATTGATGGGTAGATTGTGTCCTTTCCACTATATCATCTCGCCTGAAATCTTCCTTCGACTTACTACTATACTGTCGAAAAAAAAGAGAGCAACCCCACGGCTCGTGTCGGCCTCGTGCTGCCTCCATCCGACACTTTATTCTCCTTTTTCTCTGTATTCACCGTTCTCGTCTTACCCTTGTATTTGTGCATTTACAGGGGGCTGGGGGGGGGGGGGGGTCGTTCCAACTGTGCTCGTGGAAGACAACACTGGCCGCCATCCGCGATGTGAGCCTCTGATGTTTATCGTATAGACAGTTTTTTGCTATGACACGAGCGAGCATCTCGAACGATCCACGTCCATCCCCCAACAGGAGTCATCAGTGACGCGGAGCATCGGAAACATCTTTCTTGGTGCACTGCACAATAATTCTACCGTCGAAGCAGCTGGCCATCTTCGCTTCAGCCACGCTTCAGTTTGGAGATCGCGAGGTTTTCCCTCTGCGATCCCCTAGTACGCCGCCATCTTTCCCTTAGCTAGTGGCTCGCCCCACAAACTACCGGTAATATCCCTAGGAGACATATATCGTACATCACGTGTCTCCTATGAAATCCGCCCGTTCATTCGCAGCACCCCACCGACACAAGGCGTATTGTTGTGACATCGAAACTACAATGTGTTTTGCAGGCCCCTTCTAGCTTTGAATGTTCTGCCAAATTGTTGTAATTGTGTTACCGGTAACCTTTACACGTTTTTTACGCGACGGATTCATACAATTACTGCACCATCATTGAATGGTGCAGTAATTATCAATAATACTGAGGGGTATTTTATTGCATTTGTCACCGTGAAACAATTGTTACCGAGAAGACCCTTTTCACACAACCGAAATGTCTAACGTGAACTAAACAGATTTCGTGGATCTATAGATTAAACCGCATCAAATTTGATCCATACAGACACAACGTCACTGGGAAAAAGGCTGAAGTCTAGCTTCACAGTATAGGACAATTCAAAGAAAAATAAACTCCTTCATTATAACTATTTAGGTAAGCATGACACCATGCTATGCTTATTCCCTAAGTCACCATGTTATTTAGGCGGCAACTTTTTCAGCATTCACTTCGTCACTACCAAGCCATATTGGCTTGTCTGTAGCCAAGTTTTACTAGTCTATCTACTATTAGATTGTCTAGATTTGCGAGGGAGCGCCTTCGGGGTGTGACAACCGCTTTCACGATGGCTGTCTGTTACATCACTTCTTGAAGAAACAGCGACTTTTTTTCCACTTCTTCATCGTTTTCATCCTTTTTTTAACGCATGGACAGACGGCGTGCGTCAGCAGCCACCGGTGGCGGCGGCGGTAACAAACAACAAGGATACTAGCTGCAACAAAAAGTCAACGCTGTCCTGCTTCATCGGAGCGCTCTGATGAGACAATTTTCGGAACTGCACCACGTGGCCCTTGTCGATATCGTCCAATAGTTATCACTCACGACGGCTAAGAGAAGCACAAAAGCAACGCATCGAGCCAAAGTGCACGAGTTCACGCTTTTCATTCAAGTGCAAATCTGGCCGACTTGACGAATCAGGTCGAGCACGCAAACCCTCATGCCCCCCCTTCCACTCTCCCGTCGCCGGGCAAACACTCAGGCCCACTACAGCCTAACACATACGCACGTAGACAGAGAGCAATAGTCAGTCAGTAAGCCTCATTGAGGGTAATGGGAAGGCCGCTTTTGCTGATGCATCGTCTTTCGTCTCTATGAAAAGACCCCTGCAGAAAACTCGTCAGCAAGCGATAACTGCAACGCTAACGATAAGAAGCAGTGATCGATGAGGTCGATGAATCTGGCTGATATGTGACCTGCGGGCAATCCCAACAAGCTGGAGACGCAATGGGCTGGAATAATTGGGCTCGATATCTGGGTGACGACTGGCTGCCCAGCAGCCTTCATTCGAACGAGGCGTCGCCATTCGGTTAAGTCAACAAAGCTGTGATGCTGTAACGGCAGATAGGGTTGCAACGAGCTTGGTGTTAGGGAGATTAAATCAACAGGACGATCTGAATTCTCTGGATTTTAATAACAAGGAAATGTCGTGTGATAAATGCGGAAGTATTGTTCGGAGAGACAGCCGTTTTGATATTTCTTTACCCGCCGATGTTATAATTTTATTTCACTCGGTTTCGGGGCTGGGCAAAAACACGTGTCTTAATTATCAGTGGCGATACATTAAAGGTCGCATCTGACCTGTAGTGAGGCCGTCTCAAACGAAAACACGTTTTAATAAGGTATCCCTTTAAAATGCTCCAATGGTTAAGGATTTCGGTAACCGACGACGCATGATCTGAACCATAGAAGCTAAGCTTGGTAGAAGTCGTTTTTTCGTCCCAGTTTGCATACAGACGATTTCCGCGCCGTTTTATAATGCTCGATATAAAGCTCGATCAATAACACAGGCAGTAACAGAGGCAAAATGCACTAGTCAAAATCTCTCCAAGAGACTTCAGTATGTTAACGTTGTTTTCATTTGGTAGCCATACAATGAGATACATTCCTATTACAGCTGAAAGACAATCCGGCTAGCCTGGACTGACGCCTGTATCAGGCCCATAGTATTGACTCTGAAAGGCTTTGTGACAGACAAAGATGCATGAAACACGTCAAGTCGTACACGATAACAGAAAACAGCCTTATCGCCAGGCAATATTAATTATACACATGGTCATCCACGGATAAAAGCATTACATGCTTCGTGCCATCGAAGAGCCACTACGAAAGTCCATTTCAAATGCAGAATAGACGATCTTCTACAAGTTGTCCTTGTATAGATAGCTGTCTGATCATTTCCACCGTACATTGATATTATGGTTATTTGTGTTGCAGAAACATACCCCTACATGTGATTGAAACTATTTATATATCGGTGTAGCCTATTTAAAGTAGCTAATAAGAGATGTCCGCACCGAGCTATTTGGTCTCGCAATGTGCGTGCTAGCTTTCCTCCACTTATCATTCTGCCTGTTCCTGCCCTTTGCTCGAATAAACAAATTTAATTGTTTTTAAAACGTGCTATAGTAGTAATAACAATACACTTTTCTTATACGAACCGTGGAAACAATAAGCTCTAAATCACATCGGTTAAAAATAAGCAAGCGATGCTGGGGTGCTCCTCAGGTAAATCACTTTGCGGCTAGCAAACCTCATTTATTACCTATCATCGAAATTGCAGGTTCGAAACCAAACGTTACCATAGTCCGCTAAAAACATAGCCTTTACCCATTACTCTTACTACGGTTAAGCAAATACGATAACATGAGCTTTCGATCTGTCGTTTACTTTCGGGATTTGTGTGCTTTATAAAATAATGGTGAGCCGCGAAAAGTCATCTCAGACAGCTTCTTTTTTTAATTCAATGCGTGTTTATCAAATACTAGAGGTTCTATGAAAAGAAAAAAGAATATCCTCTAAAAGCAATGTCTAAAAGCAACAGACGTAGCCCGATATCCCATTGTGAGTTTGTGAAACGACGGTTAACCCATATTTAATCATTTTAAAGTTTAATAATGCCCTTATATCAACGCGCTGCATTCATAAAATGTATGTTTGCAGAATTCTAAATCTCTTGTTTGTACTGATGCTAATGTAAGTATGCATGAAATAATTAATATACGATATATAAAGTATAAATATGTAGACGAGATAGAGTTCTTGGTTCTCTTATACCTTCATCGGCTATGAGGCCTCACGCTAGTAACTCTTCTTTTCCAGACCTCGCATTTACGAAGCCTCAGTATTATTAACTCATACCTAAATCTCGCTCGAGCGGCAAAAAAGAACATTGAAGTGTACAT